>NC_057799.1:112086987-112183947 GCF_018294505.1 Triticum aestivum | reverse complement strand
CCTCGTGGATCCTCTGGTCCATCTCTGATACTCCGTGGGCTTCTTCTGGTCCATGAAAAGCATCGTAAAGTTTCAGCTCGTTTGGACTCCGTTTGGTATTCCTTTTCTGTAAAACTCATAAACATGGAAAAAACAGAAACTGGCACTGGGCTCTAGGTTAATAGGTTAGTCCCAAAGATAATATAAAATAGCATATAAATGCATATAAAACATCCAAGATGGATAATATAATAGCATGGAACAATAAAAAATTATATATATGTTGGAGACGTATCAAGCATCCCCAAGCTTAATTCCTGCTCGTCCTCGAGTAGGTAAATGATAAAAACAGAATTTTTGATGTGGATTGCTACCTAACATATTTATCCATGCAATTTTCTTTATTGTGGCATGAATATTCAGATCCATAAGATTCAAAACAAAAGTTTAATATTGACATAAATACAATAATACTTCAAGCTTACTAATAAAGCAATCATGTCTTCTCAAAATACTATGGCTAAAGAAAGTTATCCCTACAAAATCATATAGTCTGGCTATGCTCCATCTTCGTCACACAAAGTATTAAATCATGCACAACCCCGATGACAAGCCAAGAAATTGTTTCTTACTTTTGATGTTCTCAAACCTTTTCAACTTTCACGCAATACATGAGCGTGAGCCATGGATATAGCACTATAGGTGGAATAGAATATGGTGGTTGTGGAGAAGACAAAAACAAGGAGATAGTCTCACATCAACTAGGCGTATCAATGGGCTATGGAGATTCCCATCATTAGGTATCAATGTGAGTGAGTAGGGATTGCCATGCAATGGATGCACTAGAGCTATAAGTGTATGAAAGCTCAAAAAGAAACCAAGTGCATGTGCATCCAACTTGCTTGCTCATGAAGACCTAGGGCATTTGAGGAAGCCCGTCGTTGGAATATACAAGCCAAGTTCTGTAACGAAAAATTCCCACTAGTATATGAAAGTGACAACATAGGAGACTCTCTATCGTGAAGAACATGGTGCTACTTTGAAGCACAAGTGTGGAAAAGGATAGTAACATTGCCCCTTATCTCTTTTCTCTCATCCCCCCTTTTTTTCTTTTTTTGGTGGGCTTCTTTGGCCTCTTTTTTCATTTGAGCTTCTTTGGCCTCTTTTATTTTGTAACCTCACATGGGACAATGCTCTAATAATGATGATCATCACACTTCTATTTACTTACAACTCAAAATTACAACTCGATACTAGAACAAAGGTATGACTCTATATGAATGCCTCCGGCGGTGTATCGGGATGTGCAATTACTCAAGAGTAACATGTATAAAAAAATATGAACGATGAATTTTCTACAAATACGATGTCAACTACATGATCATGCAAAGCAATATGACAATGATGAAGCATGTCATAATAAATGGAATAGTGGAAGTTGCATGGCAATATATCTCGGAATGGCTATGGAAATGCCATAATAGGTAGGTATGGTGGCTGTTTTGAGGAAAGTATAAGGTGGGTGTAATGCACCGGCGAAAGTTGCACGGTACTAGAGAGGCCAGCAATGGTGGAAGGGTGAGAGTGCATATAATCCATGGACTCAACATTATTCATAAAGAACTCACATACTTATTGGAAAAGTCTATTAGCTATCGAAACAAAGTACTACGCGCATGCTCCTAGGGGGATAGATTGGTAGGAAAAGACCATCGCTCGTCCCCGACCGCCATTCATAAGGAAGACAATCAATAAATACATCATGCTCCAACGTCGTTACATAACCGTTCACCATACGTGCATGCTATGGTAATCACAAAATTTAACACAAGTATTCTTACCAATCCACAATTACTCACTAGCATGACTCTAATATCACCATCTTCATATCTCAAAACAAATGCAAGGAATCAAACTTCTCATAGTATTCAATGCACTTAATATGAAAGTTTTTATTATATCCCTCTTGGATGCCCATCATATTAGGACTAAATTCATAAGCAAAGCAAATTACCATGTTGTTTAGAGACTCTCAAAATAATACAAGTGAAGCATGAGAGTTCAAAAATTTCTACAAAATAAAGCCACCGCTGTGCTCTAAAAAGATATAAGTGAAGCACTAGAGCAACTCACAAACTACTCCAAAAAGATATAAGTGAAGATCAATGCTTAGTGAAAAATTAAGAAGACTCTCTCTCATCTAAGAATTTCATATCTTGAGTATTTTATTCAAACAGCAAGCAAAACAAAATAAAATGACATTCCAAGGATAGCACATATCAAGTGAAGAAGCAAAAACTTAGGCTCAACCAAAACTGACCGATCATTGTTGAAGAAGAAAGGTGGGATGCCAACCGGGGCATCCCCAAGCTTAGATGCTTGAGACTTCTTGAAATATTAATTAGGGATGCCTTGGGCATCCCCAAGATTGAGCTTTTGTGTCTCCTTAATTCCTTTTATATCACGGTTTCCCAAATCTTAAAAACTTCATCCAGACAAAACTCAACAGAAAACTCGTAAGCTCCGTTAGTATAATAAAGCAAGTCACCACTTAGGTATTGTTGTGTACTCATACTAAATTCATATTGGTGTTATATCTACTTTATTCCAACTTCTCCATGGTTCATACCCTCCGATACTACTCATAGATGCATCAAAATAAGCAAACAACACAATGAAAAACAGAATCTGTTTAAAACAGAACAGTCTGTAGCAATCAGGAAACTTTGTATACTTCTGTTACTCCACAAATTCTGAAAAATTCAGACAACCTGGGCAATTTGTATATCAATCTTGTGTAAAAAAATCAGATCAAAAGCACGTTCCAGTGAATTTTGAAAATTCCGTATATCAATCTTGTGTAAAAAATTCAGATCAAAAGCACGTTCCAGTGAATTTTGAAAATTCCTGGTGAGCGCAAAAGTTTCTATTTTTGCACAGAATCAAGTCAACTATCATCCACAGTATCCCAAAGGCTTTACTTAGAACTTTATTGAAACAAGAGCTATAAAACATGATTACTATAGTAGCATAATCATGTGAACACACAAAAATGGTAGGGGTAACTATTGGATTGTCTCCCAACAAGCGCTTTTCTTTAATGCCTTTCTAGTTAGGCATGATGATTTCAATAATGCTCACATAAAGATAAGAATTGAAACGTAATATGAGCATCATGAAGCATATGACTAGCACATTTAAGTCTAACCCACTTCCTATGCATAGGGATTTTGTGAGCAAACAATTTATGGGAACAAGAATCAACTAGCATAGGAAGGTAAAACAAGCAAAACTTCAAGATTTTCAACACAGAGAGAAAACTTGATATTATTGCAATATGAAAAGCATATATTCCTCCCTCATAATAATTTTAAGTAGCATCATGAATGAATTCAACAATATAGCTATCATACAAAGCATTATTTTCATGATCCACAAGCATTGAAATTTTACTAATCTCCACATAAGCAAAATTCTTCTCATTTGGAATAGTGGGAGCAAACTCAACAAAATAACTGTCATGTGAGGCATAATCCAACTGAAAATTAAAATCATGATGACAAGTTTCATGGTTATCATTATTCTTTATAGCATACGTGTCATCACAATAATCATCATACATAGCAACTTTGTTCTCATAATCAATTGGAACCTCTTCTGAAATAGTACATTCATCACTAAATAAAGTCATGGCCCTCTCCAAATCCACCTTCATCAATATAATCATCATAAATAGGAGGCATGCTATAATCATAATAAATTTGCTCATCAAAACTTGGGGGACAAAAAATATCATCTTCATCAAACATAGCATCCCCAAGCTTGTGGCTTTGCATATCATTAGCATCATGGATATTCGAAGAATTCATACTAAAAACATTGCAATCATGCTCATCATTCAAAGATTTTATGCCAAACATTTTATGAACTTCTTCTTCTAACACTTGAGCACAATTTTCCTTCCCATCATTTTTTTGAGGAATGGATAGTAGGAAAGGCTCCTACTGTGTTTTCATATATATATATATATATATATATATATATATATGAATGGGGGTGTTACAATATTTTTTCATTTTTACAAGTAAGCCCCACCCAGCCCAGACAAGTTTGGGTTAGGTAGGGGAGGGAGGGGGGCTACTACTAGTGTAACTCAGAAATAAAAGAAGAAGTGAAGGCAGGGTGAACACCCTTTGTCCTATGTTGGAGGAGGCCGAAATCGTCCTTAAATCTTTTCAGCCAACCATCGATGGTTGGGGCAATCCTGCTGAAATGTTTATTGTTTCTTTCCTTCCACAAACTCCAAGCAGCCACCAAGAAGATTTAAAAGAAGAGCGGGCGCCCCCAAGAATTTTTAGCTTGTTGAAGAAGTTGGAGACGACACGTGAAGGAGGGTCAATTAATTCCAAGTTTTTGCCAGCAGGATTGACTGAAAGGGCAAGTGAAAATCATATGATCCACCGTTTCCTCATCATGGGTGCCACAGAGCAAACAGCTGTGGTCATCACCTATATCATAGTGTCGGCGCTTGAGCATGTCACGTGTGTTTAGTCTATCATTCATGAGAAGCCAGCCAAAAACTTTTATCCTCATGATGCAGCGAGAGCGCCAGAGAAGAGAGAAAGTTGGATGGGCGTTTGCGTCTCGAAAGCAGAACCTGTAGTAGTCGGCTGGTTGATAAACGGTTTTGCCCCAGGTATAGTACCAGACATCGTTGTCAGATGTTGACGGATGCTTGTGCAAGGAGAGCCGCTGGATGTCTCGCACCTCGTTCAAGGCTTGTGGGGAGAGCGGTATGTGAAAGGCCTCCGACAGCGTCGTGCTCTCTAAGATATCCTTGACGGTCCCATCCTCATGCATGGCAAAGGAAAAATCGTGGGGATGTGAGCTCTCCAAAACGTCTCCAGCCCAAAGATCTTTCCAAACTAAAACAGTTCTGCCCGAAACCACTCGGAACTGAGTGATCCCTCAGAAGACGGGGGTGAGCTTTAGGATTTCATGCCACTAGAACGAGCCAACATGATTCATGGCATGAGGAACTTTGTCCGCATTAAAAAGATGAAGCATATGAGGCAACCTCAATTCCATTTTTTAGTTTTCTTTTATAAACTAAACTAGTGATAAAACAAGAAACTAAAAGTAGCAAGTAACAAAAGTGAGCAAAAACGGTATTGCAATGCTTGGAAACAAGGCCTAGGGTTCATACATTCACTAGTGCAAGTTCTCTCAACAATGATAACATAATTAGATAATATGGCAATCCCTCAATGTGCGACAAAAGTCACTCCAAAGTTCCTATGGCGGAGAACATAAGATGAAATTGCTTGTAGCGTACGAAACCACCTCAAAGTTATTCTTTCCGATCAATCCATTGAGCTATTCCTATAGGTGTCACAAACAGCCCTAGAGTTCGTAGTAAAATAACACCATATGACACACATCAATCAACCCTAATGTCACCCAGATACTCCAATGTCACCACAAGTATCCGTGGGTCAATTATACGATATGCATCAAACAACTTCAGATTCATAATATTCAATCCAACACAAAGAACTTCAAGAGCATCCTGAGATTTCTATTGGAGAAAGGAATATAAAAATGCATTCCAACCCCTATGCATAGATTACGCCAATGTCACCACAGGAATCCGCAAGTTGATAACCAAAACATACATCAAGTGGATCAATAGAATATCCCATTGTCACCACGGATATCCTATCGCAAGACAACATCAAGTGCTCTCACATCCAAAGATTCAATCCGACATAACAAAACCTCAATGGAAAATACTCAATTCATCACAAGGTAGAGAGGGGGAGAAACACCATATGATCCGACTATAGTAACAAAGCTCGCGGTACATGAAGATCGTGCCAAATCAAGAACACGAGAGAGAGAGAGATGAAACACATAGCTACTGGTACATACCCTCAGCCCCGAGGGTGAATTACTCCCTCCTCGTCATGGAGACCGCCGGTATGATGAAGATGGCAACCGGTGATGGTTTCCCCCTCCGGCAGGGTGCCGGAAAGGGCTCCCGATTGGTTGTTTATGGCTACAGAGGCTTGCGGCGGTGGAACTCCTGATCTAGGTTTCTTTCTGGTGGTTTCTGGATTTATAGGAATTTTGGCGTCGGTTTCAAGTCAGGGGGTCCACGAGGCAGCGGCAAGGTAGGGGCACGCCCTAGGGGGGCCTACACCCTTGTGGATGCCTATGGCTCCTCTGGTCCATCTCCGGTACTCCGTGGGCTTCTTCTGGTCCATAAAAATCGTCGTAAAGTTTCAGCTTGTCTGGACTCCGTTTGGTATTCCTTTTCTGTAGAACTCAAAAACAAGGAAAAAAACAGAAACTGGCACTGGGCTCTAGGTTAATAGGTTAGTCCCAAAAATAATATAAAATAGCATATAAACGCATATAAAACATCCAAGATGGATAATATAATAGCATGGAACAATAAAAAATTATAGATACGTTGGAGACGTATCACATGCATACCTACCTATATGTGGTATTTCCACGCCGTTCTAAGCAAATTTGTATGTGCCATCAGTAATTTTCAAAATAAATTTGCTTTTTGTGTGCTCGTACCGCTCATGAAGCCGCAGGGGGTGGCCAATATTTTTCATGCTAGATGTGTTATTCTCAAGATGAGTGTTTATTCACTTGTCATTGCACGAGAGTATGGCGGTAATAGGGATGCCCAGTCCCAAAATGAAAAAGAAATTTACTTTATGTTGTCAAATTATAAATTCCTTGGAAAGTGTTGGTATGGACGGTACCTGTGGAAACGGCTAGCCGTGGAATGTGAAATAATGGTAGAAAAAGGAATAAACTTTATTTTCTGTTTGGGAACCGCCTATGATATATCTAGCATGGAAAGTGTTGGGAATTACTCGCTCATTTTCGTTGACGGGAAAAGTATGCCTCTCAAAAAAATTTATCTCTCAATTTAAGCTTTGAGCTTTGGCACCTCTACAAATTCCTACTTCCCTCTGCGAAGGGCCCATCTATTTACTTTATGCAATTTTTATTTTTATTTGAGTCTTCATCTTCTCTTATAAAGCACCAACTAAGGGGAACTATGACCATACTTGAGCATTGGATATAGCTAATATGCGAGTGTGTTTCATGAATGGATCAATGATTGAGCATGATGGGCTATAAATTTCTTTAGTGTTGATATTTTAAAAGACATGGTTGCTTGTTGATATGCTTGAGAGTTAAAATCTTCATGTCAAAACTGGACTATTGCTTTGAACCATATAAAACTCCAAATGTGGATGCTACAAAATAAAACAATAAGTCATGAACATGTTAGACATCATTCCACATAAAAAAATCTGTTTTTATCATTTACCTACTCGAGGACGAGTAGGAATTAAGCTTGGGGATGCTGATACATCTCCAATGGATCTATAATTTTTGCTCGTTCCATGTTATTATATTATCATTCTTGGATGTTTTACAATCATTTTATAGCAACTTTATATCTTTTTTGGGACTAACCTATTGACATAGTGCCCAGTGTCAGTTGCTGTTTTTTGCTTGCTTTTTACTTCGCAGAATATCAGTACCAAACGGAGTCTAAACGCCGCAAAACTTTTTAGAGATTTTTTTTCAAAACCAGAAGACACCACATGGGCCAAAGAAGTACCAGAGGGGAGGCCTGAGGTGGGCACAACCCACCAGGGCGCGCCCAGGGGGTTGTGCCCCCCTCAGTGACCTCCCACACCGCCTCTTCGCCCTTTAAATACCCAAATATTCCAGAAACCCTAGGGGAGTCGACGAAACACAATTCCAGCCGTCACATGTTCCAGAACCAAGAGATCCAATCTAGACACCATCACGGAGGGGTTCATCATCCTCATTGGTGCCTCTCCGATGATGCGTGAGTAGTTCATCATAGACCTACAGGTCTGTAGGCAGTAGCTAGATGGATTCCTCTCTCTCTTTTGATTCTCAATACAATGGTCTCTTGGAGATCTATTAGATATAACTCTTTTTTGCGGTGTGTTCGTTGGGATCCGATGAACTTTGAGTTTATGATTAGTTCTATATCCATGAAAGTTATTTGAGTTTTCTTTGATCTCTTATATGCATGATTACTTATAGCCTCGTATTTCTTCTTTGAATCTTTGGTTTAGTTAGGCCAACTAGATTGATTTTTCTTGCCATGGGAAGAGGTGCTTTGTGATGGGTTCGATCATGCGGTGTTCTTTCCCAGTGACAGAAGGGCAACAAGACACACATGTATCATTGCTATTAAGGATAACACGATGGGGGCTATTCCTACATGAATAGATCTCGTCTACATCATGTCATCATTCTAATTGCATTACTCAGTTTCTCCATGAACTTAATACACTAGATGCATGCTGTATAGCGGTCGATGTGTGGAGTAATAGTAGTAGATGCAGGCAGGAGTTGGTCTACTAATCTTGGACGGATGCCTATATAATGATCATTGCCTGGATATCGTCATAATTATTCGATCTTCTATCAACTGCCCAACAGTAATTTGTTTACCCACTGTATGCTATTTTCTCGAGAGAAGCCACTAGTGAAATCTACGGCCCCCGGGTCTATTCTTTATCATATTTGCTTTGAGAGCTTTTTTTATTTGCTTTTGTTTCCAGATCTATTATTCCCAAAACCCAAAAATACCTTGCTGCACTTTTTTATTATTTATTTTATTCCGCGTTTTATCGAGAGCTTTTTATCCAATCTACCACAAATCTATCTATCTTTTTACCATGGAGGGATTGACAACCCCTCTTACGCGTCGGGTTGCGAGTATTTGTTCTTTGTGTGCAGGTACCGTTTACATAGTGTTGCTTGGTTCTCCTACTGGATTGATACCTTGGTTTCATAACTGAGGGAAATACCTACCATAGTTGTGCTGTATCATCCCTTCCTCTTTGGGGAAATACCGACATAGTTCAAGCGACATCGAGGCCATACTAGGATTTGTCCAACCTGCACACATGATGTGGTTTAGAGCCATGCTCAAATCTAGGTGGTTGTTTCATATAGACCTCTTCCTCGAGAACGCCATGTAAGAACGCATTCTGTACATCCAACTGGCGAAGATTCCATCCCCTGGAGACAACAACAGACAGAACAAGTCTAATAGTAGCAGCTTTTACTACTGGACTGAAAGTGTCCTCATAATCAATGCCATGTCATTGTTTGAATCCTTTAGCTACTAATCTAGCCTTGTATCTGTCTATTGTTCCATCAACTTTCTTTTTAATTTTATATACCCACTTACAATCTCTGATGTTCCTCCCTTGCTTAGGTGACCCTAGATGCCATATTTGGTTTCTCATTAGAGCATCATACTCAATATTCATGGCATTCTTCCAATTTCTATCATTTAAGGCTTCTGCCAAATTCTGTGGCTCACCGGTGGTAGCAAATTTTGTGAAATTAAAATTTTCTTATACCTAACTATTCCATCTTTGGGAACTGTTGGTTTGAAGATACCTTGTTGTGACCGAGTCACTTGTGTAGAAATAACATCGCTTGAAGAATCACCCGCAGAAGATCCACCTCCTATGACCGCAGCAGATCTAGTAGGAGCTACAGAGGATCCGACTCCTCATACCGACATGGTAGGCGAATCTCCCTTGGTGCTAGCGCAGTCGATCCGCCTTGGATCAGGCGGCCGGAGTCAGGTGAGGGCGGCCCATGATGAGACGGGCTGCCGGCCTCATGATGGCGCCGCGCATGAGATGTCCCGCACCCAGCCGACTCGGCCCGGCTGTCATCGCATGAAGACAAGGGCGAGCCGGGCCCACCCAGCCGTGTGGCTGTTTCTGGCCGTGTGTCATGCGCGGAAGGGCTACCCGCACCACCCGTGCCAGGAGAATCCTCCTAGGGATTTGCACCCACTGCAGTTGGCGCGTCTGCGCCAAATCACTTGGGATCGGCTCCTGCCACCGCCCTATGTCCTTTGTCTGTACAACCAAACAACCTATGTTGTTTTTGCATAAAATCATGACCAGAAACAACAAATTTTCCCCATTTTTATTAGAATCAGTGTTATGACTATTAGCCAATTGATCAACACATGCATTGCCCCCGTGATCTATTGGATTCAACAGCTCTGGAGATAAAATTAGAATTTCAGCCTGTAGGGGAGCACCGTCATTTGGGTGTAATTCAGAGATGTAAACACACCCGGTAGAAAGGCACTTGAAGCCTTTATGTAAGTTACTGTAACCAAGGAATGCACATCGCTTAGAATGAAACTGAAGTTTGTGTGCATTGTATGGGCGCAAGTTGGGCCAGCAAGCACACCCAAAAATTCAAAGAGATGAACAATTGGGTTTTTCATGTTGATAACTTTTCTAGGCAATCTATTAATAAGATAGGTTGCTGCAATAAAAGCCTCATTCAAAATTTGAGAAGCATGCAAGCTTGAGCAAGAAGGGAAAGCCCAACTTCAACTATATGACGTGCTTGCGTTCGGCTGACCCATTCTGTTGATGTGCATGGGGGCACGAAACATGATAGGATATTCCTATTTTAGTGAAAAGGGAATTTAACTTCTCATATTCTCCTCCCCAATCTATTTGGAAAGCAAGAATTTTTCGACTAAATTGTCGTTCAACAAGATTTTGAAAGTCATGGAATTTTTGAAAAACTTCCGAGTTATGTTTGATTAGGTCACTACAAAAAAAAAGACACATCCATGACATTTTGGGCCGAACAATTTTTTTTTCTGTCATACATATGACACTTCTATGACGATAATTGTGACAAAACCCGGTATCATCATAGATGTGGTGGGCTCCTACTTCTATGACAAAAAATCATGACAAAAAATGGGCTTTTCGTCCTGCACGGGCTGGAGACGCAGCTGCATGACATTCTTTGAGCCGTCCATGATGGAAAAAACCGTGGTAGAAGCGAGGGGGAGGAAAATTTCGGGGAGTTCCCAGTTACGGTGGGAGGTCGGGGGCCGAGCGATGCGCGTTTCTCTCATACACGTACGCGCGTGTGTGCGAGGCTTTGGCTCTAACTGAACCCGAGCGAGGCATTGGGCTCTAACTGAACCCGAGCGATTGCACTGCAGGCTACGCGTTACTGAACCCGAGCGATCGATCGATGGCTGTTAACTGAACCCGATCGAGCAATTCCTTCGCTACTGCTGCTAACTGAAGCCGATCGATTGGATGAATAGTGAGCGTTGCGGGGGGGTGGATGAACAGTGAGCGGTGGCGTTGCCTCTGGATGAACAGGACCCTGTGGTGTGGAGGGCTGGATGAACAGTAGACGATGGAGGGGTGCCCGTGGAGGGGTGGTTGAACAGGACCCCGTGGTGTGGAGGGCTGGATGAACAGTAGACGGTGGAGGGGTGCCCGTGGAGGGGTGGTTGAATAGTAGCCGGTGGAGTAGCGCGCGGTGGAGGCTGGATGAACAGGAGCCCGTGGAGGCTCGAGGAGGTCGACGGTAGCCCGTGGAGCCTGGAGGAGGTCGACGGTGGAGATGAACAGTATCCCGTGGAGTCCCGTTTTGCAGTACGCCACACCCCTCCCGATGAACAGGACCCCCTTTTCGACCGTAGGAGGTCCGTTTCGTCCGTTTTGCGGTACGCCACACCCCTCCCGATCAACAGGACCCCCGTTTCGACCGTAGGAGGTCCGTTTCGTCCGTTTTGCGGTACGCCACACCCCTCCCGATCAACAGGACCCCCGTTTCGACCGTAGGAGGTCCGTTTCGTCCATTTTGCGGTACGCCACACCCCTCCCGATCAACAGGACCCCCGTTTCGACTGTAGGACGTCCGTTTCGTCCGTTTTGCTGTACGCCACACCCCTCCCGGTCAACAGGACCCCCGTTTCGACCGTAGGACGTTCGTTCTGCGGTACGCCACACCCCTCCCGATCAACAGGACCCCCGTTTCGACCGTAGGAGGTCCGTTTCCTCCGTTTTGCGGTACGCCACACCCCTCCCGATCAACAGGACCCCGTTCCGAACGTAGGAGGTCTGTTTCCTCCGTTTTGCGGTACGCCAGGCCTCGTTTCCATCGCCTGTTCCATCCAATCCCTCCCGATGAACACGACCACGCATTCCGTTCCGACCCAGCCGGTTGGCTCCCACGCGTTCCATTGCCTCCAATGAAGACGACGCATTCCGTTGCCTCCCCATGAACACGACGCATTCCGTTGCCAGCGGTGGGAATAGTAGGGGGCGGTGAGGCCTCCGCGGCAGCACAGCCGGCCACGGGAGGCAGGAGCATGCGGCACGACCGGCGCTGCTTTGGGCGGCTGGAGCAAGAAGACCAGAGGTTGAAGAAGCACTACGGTCGTTGGATGGACATCGTACGGTCACTGGAGCTAGAATCGTTCATATTGACTCAGTTGACAAAGCCCTCCGTCCCTGTCAACTTACTTGGCCCACAAGTCATCCTCCCACTATGGTGAGTCCCAGCTAGCAGGGGGGTATTCATTTTTTTGTGCGTAATAAGGAGGCACTTCCTTGCGTGCGAAGATATAGCTGGTGGGTCCGACATGTCAGCGGGGGGAATGTTTTTTTCGCGAAATACAGAGGCCCTTCCGGTGGGTCCCAGCTGTCAGGTGGAGGAATCATTATTTTGCGCGTACAGTCCACGGCCGATGGATGTCGTTCGTTGACCATGTTGACCAGGCTGCGCCGAGAGCACCATGGCGGTGGACGACGACGAGGCCTAGGAAGGGAACGACACGGAGCCGGGGAAGACTCGGCAATGGTTGCCCACGCGGTGGGGAGTACGAGGGTTTACTGGTCCGGCTGCCGTCGCCGGAAAATAACAGGAGGTGTGGGTGAGTAGAGGAATGGCCTGGCCAGCAATGAAGTAGGGCGGGGCGGTGCGGCCTGTGCGGCAGCACAGCCGGCCACGGGAGGTGGGAGCAGGCAGTCCCACCGGAGCTGGTTTGGGCGGCTGGAGCAAGAAGATCAGATATTGAAGAAGCAGCACGGCCGTTGGATTAACATCCAGTGGTCACTGCTGCTAGAATCGTTTGTGGACTAAGTTGACAAAGCCAAAGTACACGTCAACCTAGTAGACCCACAAGTCGGCCTCCAAATCTGTCCCAAACAGCATAGAGCCCGAAATTTCTAGCCAGATTCAAATTAATTTTAAATCTAAATATACCTTAAGTTAAATTCAATGAAATTTTACCCGCACAAAAACAATGAAATTTAAAATATCAAAATCCGAAAGAAAACAGTATTTTGGAACTAATTGCCTGTTTGCTGTATTTTTTCATTTTACAGCCCATTTCTTATTACTTATAGCCCATTTTCTGGGCAAAATGCATCCCTCCTCGTCTTGAAAGATTTCTGGCCCAGCAGGGCGTAGAAAAGCAAGTAGGCCTACGTTGGTTATTCTGCAAAAAAACAAAATACCTGGCTAGCCATTTTCAGAAAGGAAAAAAACAAACTGGGCTGGTCATGTGCTAAACATATGAAATAAAAGCCTGGGCTAGACGGGCCACGGGTCCCGCACAACCCAGTTGATACCCTTCTCCGTCCCGAAAAAACAAAATTACTGCGCGCGCTGCTGGGTCCCTACTGTCATCCTCACCATGTACAGTCATCTCCTTATTCCTCTCGGTTGTTCTACCATGTTGACAACACCGGAGGGCGGCGCCGCGGCGAGCGAACCAAGGCGGAGGACGATGGTGAGGCCTCAGACGGGAACGAACAGGAGCCGGGGAAGATCACAGCCAGCCGTGGGAGGCGGGAGCAGGTGGTCCCGCTGGTGCTGGTTTGGCTTTGGCGGCTCGAGGAAGAAGAGACTGAAGAAACGCGACAGACGTTGAATGTCAATCCAACGGCCAAGGTTGGCACAATCGTTTGTTGACTAAGCGGACACCAAGTAGCATACTTTTTTATATATAGGAAGAAAACTGCGAGGAAAATGCATTCGTCTGCCGTCCTCCTCACAGGGAACGTTCACCACATAAGTGACTAGCACCCTTGGTTTTCAACCGAGAGGTCTTGGGTTCGAGTCCCAGGAACTCTCAATTTTGTCGTCCTTCCTTCCTCGCAAAAAAGGGAAAGAAAATCAAAGACTTGGGAAGGCGTACAGAACAAGCTAGTGTACCAGTAAAGAGACGTTGCCGAGTTTTAGAAAAAGGAAAGACGTGCTCCTGTAGCTGGTTCGAATCCAAACCTAGACTATGACTATATATGGTGCTATGCTACTCTGCAAGTAATGAAACTGGCATATCCAACGTTCGCTTCTCCTCTTCTCTACTTACTCTGCCTAGCATCAGAAGCTCTGGCCGCAGCAACCATGTCCGCTGGCTGCTCGTCCACCTGCTCTTTAGCAGGCAACAACCAGATATGCGCCAAGTCGCCACCCGTACCATCGCCTGTGGGTCTCATCACACCCCCGCCGGCACGCGCACCACAGCCGATTGCTCATCGCAACCCGCTGCCGTTGGTGTGGTGCCACTGCTGCAAATCACGCAGAGTCATCCGTCGCGTCTCAACCACAATTCGCAACCCTGGCCGAGTCTTCTACAAATGCCCGAATCATGGGGTAATAATATGTTTAAGTGTTGTTCTGCTGCTTTCAGTTGCTGATTTTTTAATAGTTTGGTTTATGATCTTCCAATTTGATTCGTGCAGAAAAGGGAAGATTTGTGTGATTTATATTTTCGGGAAGTTGCTGATGTGGGGGAATGCAACTACGCTGATTATTTGGTTAGCCGAGGAATCCCAATACCAGCAGGTTGGGGTGTTGGACAAGTAACTGAAGGAACGGCAGAAGAGGAAGATGCAGAGCAGAAGGTTAAAGATGTAGTTCCTCTGATCATGGCCAAGCAACAGCTGCTGAACGGCCTTGACAGCAATGAGGAGATGAAAGAGCTTGTGAAGATAATGGGCAAAATCGATGTGCTATGTAGGATGATTGTCTCTTTATTTGCAGTGTATGTAGCACTCGTGATGTATTCAGTGGCTACGACATGAGCACTTTGCTGAAACTAGTAATGAATGAAATCTGTGTAGCAGGCTGGGCGTAGTGTTGTGAACATCTAATGATTTCTATTAACGGAAATCAGGGGGTATCCCCTTTTGCTCATATAAATAAATAAATAGCAGAGGCCCTGTCGGGTCAGCTTTGTTCTCATTCGAAGACGTCGAGCAAATTGCAGTCCAATAGAAAACTATGTCATCAAATTCAAGTTTCACAGCCAAATATGAGTACAACTAAACAACAATGTCATCATGTTTTAGTTGTCATACAATCACCAAACACAAATCAGCATACATAACAAGTGATGTTCTCACAGCAAAATACTAAACAACATGTTCATCAGGTTTCAGTTGTCATAGCAAACACAATTTCACATAGTAGATAAAAAAACGTCTTCTGGCAGGCAAATACGACAAAAGCAATGTAATCATGATCCGCAGCAGCAGCGTCAACATCTTCGCCATGTGTATCGGTCTGAATCGTAATTCCCCACGGTGTCATCTTCTTCTTCGTCCTCAACGTCCTCGAACGTTGGCTTCTTCTTGATCAACTCTTGTATGTCCACAGCACGACAGGCAATCTTTTCACCGGCGTCATTGACGTGATGGTTCTCAAAGATATTAGGAACATCTGTGTTATCTTGTACATCAGGAGCAGTGTAAGCATCATCTTGTTGTGCAACTTCATTAAACAAATTCCTCTGCTCAAACCTTTGCAATACTCTCCAGTCATCGCTACGTGCAAATGTGTCTTCCAAGAAAAATATCGGTGTTGCTTGATTTGCCAAAATAAAAGGCTCGTTGGTCTGGTACGCCGCCTTGACATTGATGGATTTGAAATAATCATCAGCTCTGGCTTTTGCGATCCTGGAAAACAGGTTATACCAACGACAGCACAACAGAACCACACACCGATGATCCTCGAAACTGGAGATATACTACAACTGAACAATGTCTAACTACTCATGCTATGGATGTGGGAGCATCAACTCCGTTCCTTTGGGCTTTTGATGTTAGCATACATTTCAGTTGTCTCTTTGTCATACGTATCCGTGCTCATGATGGCACTGTTCTGTGTCTTCCTGCCTTCCTCTCGTGCAAGGGTGTTGTAGCGCACATCTCCAACAACGCAAGATTCATAATGTCTTACCCGAGTATCAGGACCCATTGCTAGTGAGTAAAGGGCATCATCAACTGCCTGCCCATCCTCCCGCATCTTCTTAACCTATGGTTAGAAAATAGACAAGCTGATCATCTTATGTACTCAATATATTAAAAAACTAACAGTGCACTTCAAAAGCTTACATGGTTCTTGAACCATTTCGCAAATCCTGCCATAACCAGTTTGTCAATGTTTCTTGGATTTTGTGGCAGTAACTCCTCTTTGTAGATGCTGCACAACATAGTGATCGCGTCAAACATCTAAATATATAAGAATGTGCTGAAAGTTTAGTAGATTATGATGTATAAGCTGCAGTACTGCACTTACTTGATATAAGGTAGTATCTCAAGATAGTTATTCAACACATACCAAACCATTTTGTCCAAATCTTTAGGTTTGTCCTCTTGTCGACTCTTCCCTGTAACTCGAATAGAATAATCGAAAACATTAAGCCCGGGATTGTCTTCACCCACCTCTTTGCTAAGCTGGTCAGCTGTTTCAATGTATTTTGAGCAGAATGTCAATGCTTCTGTAGCAATGTAGGCATCTGCAATGGAACCCTCGGGTCTAGCTCTGTTCCTAACATAGCCCTTGAAAGTGCCTAGCCGCCTTTCAATAGGGTACATCCAGCCATACTGTACTGGACCTCTAAGTAGTGCCTCATCAGGTAGATGAACAGCCAAATGCACCACCACATCAAAGAAGGCTGGAGGATGTATCTTCTCAAGGTCGCATAGGATAGTTGGTACCTTGTATCTAAGACGCTCCAAAGCATCTATCCTGATATTCCTACTGCAGAGTTCCCTGAAGAATTGTCCCAACTCTGCAACTGCTCTGTATAAGTCAGGGCGGCCCAATCCTCTAAGGATAACAGGTAAAACCCTTTGAAGTAGGACGTGGCAGTCATGAGTTTTCAACCCTTGTACCTTGTTTCCATCTGCACTGACTCTCCTTTCAGGGTTGGAAGCAAATCCATGTGGGAATCTCACACGTGATAGGACCTCGCAGAATTCTTTTCTTTTTACCTTGTCCAAGACGTACATAGCTAGTGCCATATCCCGTAGTTTACCTTCATCTTGCACCTGCAAATCCTTTCTGATACCCAGGTGTGTCAAATCAATCCTAGATTTTAAGGTATCTTTTGTCTTGCCTTCAATATTAAGAAGTGTGCCGATAATGCTGTCACATATATTTTTCTCGATGTGCATCACATCAAGATTATGCCGCAGATCCAAATCTTTCCAATACTCCAAGTCCCACAAAGTGGACCTGCGGGTAAACAATAATATCTCTTCTACCCTGCCACGCTTCCTTTTCCCACTACCATTACCAGGATGGTTTCCTGGTGTAATATGCCTGACCTTCTCTAATTCCACTTGCAACTCATCGGCGGTGAGCCTCTTTGGTGCATCACGGTTTTCATGCTTTGCATTGAACACATGTCTTTGGTATTTTCTAGGATGCGGCTTGTCCTTGGCAAGGAAACGGCGGTGTCCAATGTAACAGATCTTGCTAAGTATTGCGTATGACAGCGGATTCCTGTCACAGCGAACACATGCATTGTAACCATGTGTCGTTCGCCCTGACATAGTGCCCAAAGCCGGATAATGATGGATGCACCAAATTATAACAGCACGCAGAAAGAAATCAGCTGGTGGGCTGCTATATAGGTCTCGAGTGAGAACACCCTTCCATAGCTTATTTCCTGGGGTGACAGCAACGTTGCATTGTTCCAACATGCGGGCCCACCGTTTTTCTTCTGCAGGTGAAAGTTCACGGAATGCACGAGCATTTCGTAGCATTGTTTCAATGTTGGTCAAACTCACTGGCTCCGCCACCACCACCTCCTCTTCCACCTGAGCATCAGGCAGATCAAGATGGTGATCTGCTGCTTCCACATAGTCAATAACATTGACGTTCATAGCTTCACCATGATGAACCCGCCTAGTATATGTGACTGACATCCCATACAAGTGTAGATGATTTTGCACAGTTGACTGGGGTCTTGTAACTGAATTCATACAACTGCTACACGGGCAGAGCACATCTGATTTCGGACCACCGTACTCAGCTCTGATAAAGTTCATGAAGTTTTCAACCCCCTCGACATATGCAGCGGAGAATCTTCGAGCAGAAGTTATCCAAGTCATGTCCATCTGTTAGACATACAAATAGTTCTTCTACTAGATATTATAGGAAAAACATATATGCTTTTTTATGAAGTCCAGAAAAAAATACCTAGGTCGATGTCTAAAGCTATGGCAAGATATTTGGACGAGCAGATCTAAGTAACGAAATATATGTAAAGCTAATTCAGCAAACAGATTTCAGTGCCAAATTATGGCAGGCTGTTTTAGCAGTCAATGAGGCCGAGCACACAGCCATCGAACTATCGAAGGCCATCGCAACAACAAAGATCGAGTATAAAATGGTGTAGAGCTATTTCACCTAACAGATTGGCTACTAGACCATGGCAATCTACGTCACAATAAATATATGGCAGGATATTTTAGCAACTAATCGGCCTTGGCATGCCATCTCAGCTAAGCAGATTGAGTGCAGAACAGGGCAAGGAAGCTTCTTAAGCAGAGCATATTGACAGTAAACTACTTCGGCAAACAGTGAGATTAACAGCGTCTATCAGCTAACATTCAGCGCTACACCGACATGAACGGGGCCTCAGTCTTGAATGCACGTACCGTGGGAGAAGTTGACCGCCGTGCGTCTCCACACGAACGTCGCCAGCGGTGGCGGCGCTGACCGCCATGCGCCTCCACAAGAACGTAGCCAGAGGTGGCGGCGCGGCTAGAGGACGGCAGTCTACGAGAGCGTACTGTGGGAGCGAGAGGATCGCCGAACCGCGGCGCCGACGTATCGGCGCGGCGGGGAGGGCGGCTTTGGCGGAGCGAATGGAGTGGAGCGGGACAGGGGGGAGGGGGTTCGGGGAATATTATTGGCTAGTTGGCCGAAGGGCGGTTGAATCGGATTTGGGGGAAATTTTTGGGTGTGGGGGGGGAGGATTTTCGTGCGGTGGGCGGGGGGAGTTTGGCGCATGGTCGGTTTCTCCAAGTGCAGTCCCACGTGTCAGTGAAGAGGCAAGCCGAAGCACGTTCCGTTTGCGTGAGCCGTGTGCAGGACCGAACGTGTGTGGGGTGCAATGCGACCGCGACAGGAGTGTTGTGAGTGTATCGCCTTTTTTCCTTTTAAACTAGGTGCTTCGCCCCCTCAAAAAAAATTGTTGCTTCGCGCGATCCATCGATACTACTACTAGTAATCCGGTAATCCCGACTAAAACGGCGCGGCCGGGTCTTTTCCCGCGCGATATGCTGGGAGGTTGGCTTAGTTGGGATTTTTAGGACAAGTAATGCTACACCTACGTAATCTCAGTTACGTAACGTAATGTGAAACGTGTGAGCTGTTGATTGTAGATTGGGGGAGGGAGGGGCCCACCACCATGAAAATCAGGGGAGGAGAGAGAGGCAATTTACGTTAACCCTTTCGTAGGTTCCCGTAGATGTAGAAAGATGTGAAATGCGTGAATGTGTAGTGGACGTACTATTAGAGTGCCTAAGATAATTTGTGTATGTATAGACCCTATGTGTTTATTTTACTTCGCATGTTAGATTTGTCTCGGTTCAATAAAAAGCAGAGTTGGTGATGATGGTGTGCCTGTCATCCTGTAATATAGGCCGTCCGATCTATATCTAACGGTTAGGAAGGAAACTATGAAAATTTACCCGCACTCCTCTCCACATTTGCAGATAAGGCTTTCCCTCGTTCATCCTTTTCTCCCACAAGATCTTGATCTTCCGTGCAACGCACGGGCATCTTGCTAGTACTCCTACAATATGTATATTATTGTGAAAGTTCATATACACCGGCCGAGATTAATGCAAACACGGCAGATTTTCATTACATTTCAAACTTTTATAGGACAGAAAAATAAAAGAAACCCGACCCTAAACCTATTCTACGGCGGTGACCGACGTCCTCCATCTGCGATCTCTATGTACGGGGTGGGGTTCAAGACCCGTGAAGTGAAGGTGCGGTCTCCGGCGAGGAAGAGTAGAACACGGGATACGGACCGGCCAGTTGGCACACCATGCCCTGCCGCCTCCCATGCCTTACTCATCCTCGGAGGAGTCCCCGACCTCGGCGGTGCCGGACGTTGGACGGCGGCAAGTAGGACGCGTGGCTGACGGTGCTCCCATCGTCGGCCGCCAGCGTGGCCACCGCTTGTGCGGTCGCGTCCGCGTCCGGCTACGCCGCTATTGCGTCGCAAGAGGCGACTTGAGCGAGGGCGCCGACCTCGAGCTTCATCCCCGAAGACAAGCTCTCCCGCAGAGTGTTCGCAATTGCGGTCATGGCGGATGTGGTGCCAAGTAGGAGGACGATGTGCTATGGTGTGGAGGTTAGCTGGGCATTGCCGCTTTAAGTAGCGCATTCCGGTGAGGCCAAGCGTCCGGGTGCGTCATTAAGTCGCCGGAGTTGGTTCCTCGGGCAGCGAGCCTCTTAACGATGACATACGAACGGACGGCATGAATGCGGGCAGCTGGCACTGGCTGGGAATGCACCGCGCGACGGCGCGAGGGACGAGGGTTTTGGTGTGCCAGGGTAGTCAGCTGTGGTCGTGGCAACGTTGGAGATGCCCTTTGCTCACATGCGATCCCCGCATGTCATTGAAAAAGCAAGACGACCCGGCATGGTCTCAGGTCCAGAGGATGCAGTTGGCCGCGCTACACCACTCCGCGGACGCGTCGCGGCGCCCCGTGCATCCTCGACGAGCCGGGTGTTGGGGTGTGTTTGGATTGTGGCCAAAGTGCACCTTACCAAAATTTGGTCATGACCCAAAGATTGGTCTTTGTTTGGATGGTTGCCATTTTTTTGGCATGCCAATGAACTCTAGCCAACTCTAGTTCATTTTTCTTGCCAATGTCGGCCAAATCATGGGCAACCAATACCTCAACCAAAATTTTGGTCATGACCCAAAGATTGGTCTTTGTTTGGATGGTTGCCATTTCTTTGGCATGCCAATGAACTCTAGCCAACTCTAGTTCATTTTTCTTGCCAATGTCGGCCAAATCATGGGCAACCAATACCTCAACCAAAATTTTGGCTACCCAATGCTTTGATGGGGCAACCTTGGGCACAAACCAAACATACCGTTGGTCGTGCCACAGCACTAACGCCACCCTCGGCACACTGAAACCGACCGTGTCTAGCGACGATATGAGCGTGTCGCTCACCGCGGTCGCCGTGTCCAGAGGCGGTGCTGGAGTTGTGCCCCGTTGTTGGCCCCAACGGCCCACATGAACGGTTGTCGGTGGCGAGGAGGTCGTGGGCCAGCTCCTCCATTGGACTAGTCTGCGCTACGTCGTCCCGACGGGTGTGCCCCACATGTCGGTTTCCATGTTTTCCCGGCCATATTCAAGCGTCAGTGCTCCGCGTTGCGCATTAGGCCTTTCACTATGTAGGCCAAGCGAGACAACTTATTGTTTATTTGAGTCGTTCAAGTATAATCATGTGGCGTTTGCTTATTTCTCATTCCTCTCCAACCCTCTTCTCCATCGATCATGTCGCCCTCCAGTCGAGTCCATCCTCCCGCATGCCTCATTTGAACATTCCGCCGAGTATCATTCACATGTACCCACCCTAGTCCTCTTTCAATAGATCTCCGGACCCCGAGATGAAATCGAGAGGGAACGAGTGGGGCGCACGTGATACCTAAGGCGGATTCAAAATTTTGAACCGGTGATCATAGCATCCGCAAATCATATATAAAGGGTATTCAATGTTCGTTTCGTTTTTGAACGTACAATATACTCCCCCTATCCTTTCTAGTTTACATATAAGTTTTATG
Organism: Triticum aestivum; assembly: GCF_018294505.1. NCBI lineage: Eukaryota > Viridiplantae > Streptophyta > Magnoliopsida > Poales > Poaceae > Triticum > Triticum aestivum. The sequence goes on along the minus strand of NC_057799.1, from coordinate 112,161,971 downwards.
TGTAGTCAAAGTATCTCTACTTTGATCAAAAAGGTATCAACATTCAACAACGCCCAATCAATATTGTTAGATTCGTACGTACTCCTAGATTTGTACTCGAGATGGTTTCCAATTTGACTATTGACAAGATTAATAGTACATGAGATGTATAATGTGAAAATTATATCATTGGAAACTCCTTTCACATACGAATTTGACCGTATGCTTTGTGTAAGTTGCATGTCATATATTATTACTCTAACATTTGGTCAAAGTTAGCCTCGAAAAACGCATTAGACCCTGTATGCTTTGTGTAAGTTGCATGTCATATATTATTACTCTAACATTTGTGTAAGTTGCATGTCATATATTATTACTCTAACATTTGGTCAAAGTAGTATAGTGGAAGTGGATCCTCTGACGTAGGTATCCCTGCCTTACCCTCCCTTTCGGTCACTTACTGGCGGACCCCATGCTTGCTAGGCCCCGCATGTCAGTTACTCAATGGGTTCGGCCACGTCAGGGGATCCTCATCCGTAGTATACTCCCTCTGTTTTTATTTACTCCGCATAAAACGGAGGGAGTGGTGGTATAATAAATGACGCGGGCAGGGAGGGGGAGGGACGTCGGTTTGCTCTCAACTGCGGTCCCACAAGCGAGCGAAAATGCAAGACGAAGCGCGTTCCATTTAGGTGAGCGACGTGGAGGGTCCAGCGTGCCGGGCTGCAATGCGAACGCGACAAGAGCGATGTACAGTCAAAACCGATTGACCGGTCGTCACCGGAACCACTATTCACACCAGAACCTTCGCTGCTCGGCCTACGCCAGCCACTGCCCTAAAACCACACCAAATCTCCAGCCCATTCCCCCACCTTTCGATCCCCTAGCCCGCATCAAGCGTCCCCTAGTTCGCCGGAAAGCCATGGTGCGCCGCAAGATCACTTACTACAAGATGCTGACGCCGGAGCGCCGCGCAGAAATCGCGGCGGGGTCGGCGCCACAGACCTCCGTTCCCAAGCTCGCTTTGCGGCGGGCCAATCCCCGAGTTCTCTGGAGCCAAGCTACGAGGAGGGAGGAAGCCGATCCAATGTTCATGGAGGAGGTCGCGGCGCAGAAGGCCCCCGATGGGCATGAGACGATGGACGTCGACTTCGTGCCGGCGTCCGAGTCCCCCATGGTGCAGGCGGACCAGCGGTTCAACATGGCGATACTAAAGGAGGACCGGGAGGCAGAGGCTCAACTCGACACGGAGCGCGCGCATGCCGCTGCCATCGAGGCTCTCCTGCAGGCGGAACCGGATGTCGTGGATGTGAACCGGGCGGCGGAGGCTCAACTTGAGGCGGAGCGCGGATGCCGCTGCCATCGAGGCCCTCCTGCAGGCGGAACCGGACGTCCTGGACTTGAACCGGGCGGCAGAGGCTCGACTCGACGCAGAGCGCGCGGATGCCGCTCTCATCGACGCCCTCCTGCAGGCGGAACCGGACGTCCTGGACTTGAACCGGGCGGCGGAGGCTCGACTCGACGCGGAGCGCGCGGATGCCGCTGCCATCGAGGCCCTCCTGCAGGCGGAACCGGACGTCCTCGACTTGAACCGGGCTGTGCTCTCGTCCGTGCAGAGCGCCCGCACGCTCCGCTTGAACGAGTAGCTGGAGGCCGAGGACAACCACGGTGCGGAGACACACGTCGGCAGCGACGGCTGGTTCGCGCCGGCAGCCAAAGACGACGAGGCCGTCTCTTTCCGCGAGCAGTGATAGTTTTTCTTTATGTTGTTGTTTTTATGGATCTTTTGCTATGTAAAAACATATATTTGTTATGCAAGTCGCCTGACTTGGGTCAGTCTACCATTTCAGGCGGTTGGATGAATATCCTACGTCTCCTAACCCTTCTTTCCTTCTTCCTCACCTCTTCTTCTTCCCCAACAGACACCGCACGGGCCGTACGGATACTCCCCAACATGCGGTTGGATAAACATACTCTATGAACGAAAATTATGTGTCAGCGATAGGATGGCTGAGTTTGGTTTGTTCACATGCGACAGCACGTGTCAGTGAGGGTGCGTTCCCTTGGTTGGGTTTGCGGCGTGCAGGAGCGACTGTGTGAGGGTGCGGTGCGACCGCGGCGTGCAGGAGCGACCGTGTGAGGGTGCGGTGCGACCGCGACAGCCGTGCGCAAGTGTACCTCCTTCTCATTTTGAAAACTTTAGGCAAGCTTGGCAAAAATGTGTGGCGAAGTTTGGCAATGCAAGGCCTAGACCCAAACAGGATAAGTACGTACGTACTAGGAGTACTAGTGTTAAAAAAGAAAGGCGGGGTTTTCCTTCGCGGGATTTAATCGATACAAATCCTCGTTTCACGTGTCAATTAATGCGTATTTTTTTCTCCAAAGACCAAAGAGCTAACCATCTCACTCCTCATCGCTTGATTAATGCAGCGCCATGCAAACCAACCTTCTCACTTCCACATGCATGCAGGGGATATTAATGTCCTTGGTTGCTAACCCATCAATTTTGCCTCGATTAGTGTTAGTGGCCCTTTGCAAATTGTAATTTTGATATACTGGCCTTGTGTACAAAAAAATGGAGGTAGTAACTATATTTGACTTCCTTCCCCATTGCGGTGACGTCGACGATATCTTTTTTTGGTGGTTTGGCGAAGTGCGTTCGACGGAGAACACCATTGAGGGAGACCACGGTAAGTCGTTCGCAAGTGCCGCCTGCAAGCCGAGACAACCGCCTTATTTGCATCCAGGAAGTCCTTTACTAGTACTACTAGGAGTACTAGTGCGGTGAGATGGTTTCTCGAAGAAGACGATGGAGAAGCGGAGTCAGCGAAGAGTGAAATGATGGTTGCTTCGTCCGTGCTTTTGTGATTTGACGCCTCACTGCTTTGTGATTTGTGATAGAAGGGACAGGGGAGTAGACTCTGTGCTCTATACTGTACTACATGCGTCCAAGCATGGGAGAAAGAGGAGAGACGTTGCATTTTTCTATTCCTTCAATCAATCAATCAGGGAGCTTCGGTTCCATCTTTTTGGCTTTGGCAACACCGTCCACAATGGTTCCCACGATGCCAAAAGCTATTTTCACATTTGGCTACACATTGTGGATGCCCTTAACCGTACCACTTGGTTTTGCTCCTGTGTGCTATCTATACAAATCTCAATTATATTGATCTAAAAAATTATAGAATCAAGATTAGTAAAAAGGAGGTGATTTTGCCGCGCGGATGGCGGGGGAGGTTTCTTATTTGAGCAATGCTACATCCACGTAATGGTTTACGTAAAGTTACGAAACTGATGTGATGTGGGACTATTTGATTGGATTAAAGGAGAGGATTAGGCCCACCCCACCTGAAAATCAGGGGGGCATATATAGATTAGATGGAAAGTATACGTAGCAGCTACGTAGCCCTTTGTAAGTCTAGGATTAGGCTTCTTATTTTCGGAGGACGTTGTCCTGGCGGTTTGCTAACATGCGGTCCCACGTGTCAGTGCTTTACCAAGCCGATCCGCGTCCCACATGAGGCAGAACAACGGCAGAAGCAACACGTGGTTAAGTTGAAGAAGATGAGGGAGAAGCGGATTCAGCAACGAGTGAAATGATGGTTGCTTCGTCCCTCCAACTTAACTGCGGGAAAGGTGCAGCTTTGTGATTTGACGCCTCATTGCTCATTACTACGCCGGCCATGACTGGGGTGCTTCACCCGGCTGCTCTGCACTGTATTCCGGTATGGCACGTGGACCCGGTAGCTTGATGTCCCACATGTCGGCGAAAGGGACTAGAAGATTTATGAAAGCGAGCGCTCCACTCTTACGACGGAGGAGTAGACGACACGACGGCCCAGTGAACTGTCACTTGTAGTACTGTATAGTACTATAGTTTTGCTGTTTCGCATGATCCATCGATACAAACCCGATTAAACAGGAAAGGGCGGGATTTTTCCCGCGCGGTAGATGATACTGGCCATACATTTCAAAGGCAATTTTAATGTATGCAAACTGAATAATTATAAGTAACAATATGATATCTAGTAAAACTAAAAACACATATGATTTATTGTGTTAGAGTGTAGTAGTAGTGCTGTATTGCATAGTTGTTAGATGTAACATGCGAGAACGTGTAGAGATGTAGTTTTGGAGGGCCTACAGAGAGAAAAGCGTAATACGGTCACCGAACTTCAGAATAAGCTGATTACGGTCACTATATACGTTTTGCGGTGATTATACGGTCACTTGCTCACAGTTCAGCATCGGATTGCACTCTGTTGACCGGCCAAATAGTCTGCGTGGCGCCATGTTGACTAGTTAAATTGACCACGTTCCTTGTGGGTCCCACCTGTCAGTTCGCATAGGCAAAAGGTCAGATAAACACAAATTTACGCAGGCGCGACAAGGCTCCAACCCGTGCGCGGGAATCACCTGGTTGTGTATGTGTCTGTCAGGGCCTGATGTGTGCGCATGCACGTGTAGGTTGAGCACTTGAGCGTGAGAGTGTGTGTTGGTCGTGTGGTGTACTGGTGTGTGCATGCATGCGTGCGTGTGTGCGTGTGGTGTTGCGTGCGTGTGAGTGTTGCGTGCGTGCGTGGCTGCGTGTGTACGTGTGAGTGTTGCGTGCGTGCGTGGGTTCATGTGTTTGTGTGAGTGTTGCGTGGATGCAGTTCGTGTGCATGCGTGCGTGTGTGTATAATCACCACACCAGCTCCTGTGTGTTAAAACAGACGGCTCAGCATACCAATACAAGGCCACCTTGTCCGCTGTGCCCGCGGTCATGACTTCGAACCACCGTCCAAATATATTTTTGTCGTTTGTTTTCATTCTTACTAGCAAGATGCCCGTGCGTTGCACGTAACATCAAGATGCATTTGTATGACTTGTTTATCTTGTGAGAGAAAAGGATGAACGAGGGAAGGCCTTATTTGCAAATGTGGAGAGGTGTGTGGGTACCTTTTTGCAAAATTGCCATAGTTTCTTTCCTATCCGTCAGATATAAATCGGACGGACCTATATTGCAGGATGGCAGGCACACCATCATCACCAACTCTGTTTTTTATAAGAGTGTATTTTATGTATTTATAAGAGTGTAGATGTAGAGTAGATACAAGTCGACAGGTGGGCACGATGGTAGTGAGATAATGTGATGCAACACTAGAGGTGCCACGTGGAGCGTTTAACTGGTCAACTAGTCATGTCATGAGCAAATACAGAGTTGTACGGTGAGCCCGTGACTATATAATAACCACTAAACGTAAATGGTGACCGTAATGAGTGGATTCTGAAGTCCAATGTACGTATCGTGCTTTCGCTTCAAATACAATGATCGTCATTGCATATATCGCGAGAGAAAGATGAAACATGCGTGAATTTTCTGGGGGCTTACTTTTAGAGGACCTGGAGATAGTTTTGTGTGCATACGTGAAAGGGGCGTACAGGGGGGTATGCGATGGAGAGAGAGATGCTCTTCGTTTCTCTTTATTATGACTAACTTTGTATATAGTATAAAAATATACAAATTCACAGTGCGGAATAAATATCATTGTGGGCACCATGCAATGCAAATTAGCGTTCGTACTCCTCCATATAACTTTGTAATGTTGTATATATGTAGAAACTCTAAAATAATTTTTTGGCCACACTTTATTCAAAAGGAATGTTGTATGCGAAATAAACGTGAAGAGAGGGCTTTTTAGATCAATGGGGTACGTGATGTAACATGTGTGAATGTGTAGTTGATGCATTTGGCGGGGCCTAGAGAGGTATGTGTGTGTATTACGTATTCGAGAGAGGCATGGATAGAGGGGCCGACGGGGGGGGGGCGTGGGAGAGATAGCACGAGAAATGAGAGTGGTCTAGAGAGAGAGACGAATATGACGTCACGAAAGAGATTCCATTCCCTTGAGTGTGTATATGCAAGGGGGGAGGGAATAGAGGCACCAGGAGAAATTTTCTGTGTGTGTGGTGTTTGTGTTGGTATGTGTGGGTGTGAGAAGATAATGAGACGTGGGGGCAGAGGGTGTGTCACCGCGTGAGGTCCGGTGGGTCGAGGTGAGGCCCTTCGTTCGGTTCCGTCCTGCGCCACATTGGTCAGCCCGTGACGCATTTAGGAAGACCCATGGATGACTAGTCGTACAAGACAAAGATAGCAGAATTGTGAAGGACTCTGTGTCCACTGACAAAGCCGGCTAGGATTTGTAACCCTAGGTTCTCGGACTAAGGTAACCCCTTTATCTCTGATATTACTATTCATCCAACCTAACTTTAAGGGGCATCCTACAGAATGCTCTGCTAGAATCATACTCGTCGATTAGGAAGAGAGGTGTGAGACAATGCGTGAGAGACAGGCGTAAAGATAATGTGCGTACATGAGACACGTAGGCAGGTCCATGTATATAGAAAGGGTCGATGAGGATTGTGCGTGTGTATGTTTGCGAGAGGAAGAGTGCTTGTGATAAAGGTTAGTGAAAACAATTGTAAATGGTTACGAGAGTGAGGGAGGGTTATATCTAGAGCATGTGTGCGAGAAAGACACCTCGGGAGAGAGTGTGTGAGCATGTGTGAGAGACCACCGATGGAGAGTGAAACTACACATAAAAGACTGCTCTACACATTGATTAAAGATATAAATTGTATCCAAATATTAGGATGGGATCATGATATTTGCAATTCGCGTAAGGAGCGGTCATTGATCCATCAGACATCTAGATTCCATCAAATTTGAGCATGTCTATGTTATTATTCGACACAATTGATCCACATAGTTAGTATTTTGAACTCCAGACAATGCATCGCTTTAGCAATCGAATATAAACGTGAGTATAGTTCATGTTGTGTGTGTAAAGCACATTATACATACGAAAGTTACACAATGGACATTATAAATAGCTACCTATGAACTAGCATACATTTGAATTCAACTTAAGGTGGTTTAAAAAAATCGAATTCAACATGAAGTCCATTCAATTATTTGAATTTGATATCATGGCATTTGTAAACCATACCTAAATTATGGGGGCACCAATCTTTGCTCTGATTTTGTACATAATAGCATATGTAGTCGTGTACAAAATAGATTCAAATTTAGCTCCTCCATTCCAAAATAATCGTAATTATAGGATTTTCAAGTGTCAAAATTTCACAAAGAAGCGGATAATTTAATGAGGTTTTCAAACATACAAGGTCAAATATAACGTTGTCTATTTAGGTCAATCCTCATAGTTCAAGAGTACTCTAAACGTGAATGCTCGTGTTTCAAAATTTCGAACGAAGCGCCAAAAGAGCATCTACTCACCCAAAACCGCGTGAGACCAATGTTTGGTAGTACAAGGAAATTACTTTTCTAATAACTCCGACCCGTGAAACCTATCGGCCCGACGTCCACAGGTCTAAACCGGGGTAGGTTTGTAGCTTCATCTAGACGCCACGCAACCGCATCCGAAAAACATTCATACGCAATGGTCGCCTAAGCACACATGCGCGTGGCCGAAATCGCTCCCGCCCACTATTTGGGACACCTGGGATTACCATCCTACCCCCGTCCCGCAGTAGGTCCGAAATTTAAGAGGGGGACAAAGTTTGTACTTTCCCCAAATTTCAAACAAGCGCGTCCCATCTTCTGTTCAAAAAAGCCAAAAACAAGCGCGTCCCAGACCGAAACATGGTTCCCCCCTCCCGTCCGATTCCCCATTCGTACTCCGTGGGCGCCAAAACTACCTCTCCACCAGCCACGAAACCCCGGTGTCCTCCGTCCGCCACCCCATCCCACCCATCAACCGCCACCCTCCTCCATCACGCCGGAGCCGATACCCCGACGTCGTCGTCCACCGCAACCTCAACCGCAACGCCCTCCACGACTAGTAGTTGAAGCTGAGGCCGAGCCGTCCATACCCGAGCCAGTTCAACCACGCCGTCCTGCGCCTCACCACTGCCGCTCCAACTTCGCCACCCTCCACCGCACCGGAGATGTTCCTGCTACGCCGTCCTTCGCCGCCTCGGATCTGCTTCCCCTCCGCCGACATACGGCCACGACAACACAGTCAACAATTTGGCCATGGGTTCGTCCAATCCTGCACCCTCCAGAACATCGGTTTCCCTGGTAAAAAGAAGAAGATCGGCACAACATGTGGAGGTGACCACACCGGCAACCGAAAAAGGTACTCCTCTTCCCTTATTCGTGCAAATCTTACGTCTCTGCTTGCACGGTATTCATCCCACAGAAGACACTAGTTGACCGCTTCTTCTTGATACTAGATGTTCCTAGTAACTCGCGATGCACAAGGTTTCTCCTCATATACTATTTCACCTTAGCTAGAGGTCCGTCGCCCCCCTGAATTTCAATTTCTGGCCAGTTGATTCCCAATTAACGGAAGCATTCCCCGGTGTAACAGGCGCTAGTACGCCTATTACGCGGGGAAGCAGCGCCTTGGTGTTTATCTTAGGGGCGTGTGCGGCCTAGAGCTACTGGCGCCCGATCTGGAGGTCGGCCGGGATTAAAGGGATGGCCTGGGGCGCTGCCAAGCACGGCGGTGGTGTGAGGTCGATGGGAGGGCGGGGCGACGGAGGCAGGGGTCTGGGCCGGTGGTCGCTGGCGGTTCGAGAAAGATCGTCAATAGTGACTGGCGGGAGGTAGACGAAGGCCATCTGCCCGTTCCTTATAGATCGTACGGTTCATTAACAAAATCGACTGACCTATTTATTTTCAGTCAACTGTTATCTTAGATATGACCACATGTGGTGGTGTGCTGGAGGAGTACCTGCATTTCTTGTGCTCATATATTACAAAATCATACGGAGTAGAATCTAATTTTGTTTGCCATGCAATGTTGTATAGCTATCATGTGTCTCCTGTCATTTATTTTTCAGCCACCTGCTATCTGCTACTTTTACAGTGCACTAGTTCTGCACACACTTCACCCTTACTCTCACTATTGTGTTTTATGCAAGGGTATTTCATACTTTGCTGCCATGAGAGAAGCCAAAAAGAAAAGAGAGAAGTCACTCCAGCTTCGTATGCGGGTAGGCAAGACACGTTACAGCGCTATAAAGGGTGCAGTGTCAGCAGATGGAGACGGTAAACGTAGCTCTGGAGTTGATGACCTCGCTCGCAATGAACCACCATCCCAGGTGCTTGCTTTAACTTCGCGGTGTCATATGTGGTTGCATGTTCCATATGGTGTCTAGCTTGTATTCGAAAGGCCGAAGTCGATAAGATAAGGAAAGATATTTTTTTACATGAACCACCATCCCGTGAGCACCAGAAGACAAATAGCTAGTCAGGGCACTGGCCGAGCCAGTGACAAGCCCAACAAAGATAGGCATCACCTGGAAGCCAACTAAAAAGCTGCGATGGTGGCGAAGCAGCCCGCCTCCCACCAGGCTCTCAGGTCCTAGATGATCATGCTCACCACTCCAGCCGGATGTCTAGCTTGTATTGCTTCCAATTTGGTTAAATCGCATCTGCTTAGCTTACACATTATACCTTTGAATATGACATACCTTTCTGTTTTTGGTACATACTAGTACATCTGTGTATTAACCATGTTCTTACATCAAACTAATGTTCTTGTGTATCCCTCATCAATCACTTATGACGAGGCAGGCACGCAAGGGGACTACTCCTCATTTAAAGAATGCAGCGTCAGCCTCCCGACATGATTCTCAAGAAACAAAAATGCTAGATGAAGATAGTGAACGTAGCTCTGTAGTTGATTACAACATTTCGCCTACACTAGCATCACAGGTGCTTGCTCTAACTTGGCAGCGTGATATGTGGTTGCATGTTGCATATGGTGTCTAGATTGTAATTCTTCCAATCTGGTTAAACTGCATGTGCTAGTCTGCTTAGCTTATACATTATACCTGTTAATGTGACATGCCTTCCTATATTTAGTACATAGTACATCTGTCTATTAAGCATCCTTACATAAAACTATTTTTTTTTGTATCCCGCATCAATCAACATGACGAGACACCTTTAGTATATGCAGTGCGATATTAGTTGCATCTTTCATATGATTTATAGCATGCGCTACTTATAATTTGTTGAAATTCCATTTATGATGGGACGCTTTTAACTTGGCAGAGTCATATTGGTTGCATCTTTCATGTGGTGTCTAGCTTGCATTGCTTCTTATTTGCTGGAATGGTTTCTGCTTAGTTTACACAAACAGTTGTGAACATGCCATGCCGTCCTGTTTTTCGTACATATTCCATCCTGGTATCATGTGTTTGCCTTACATCAAAGTAGTGATTGTCAGTATCATGCATGAATGAGTTCTGAAGAGAGAATTTTATTGCTTTTTCTTGTCGGTTTTACTTGACAATTCAAAATCAATAAAGCGGAAGGAAGTTAGCAAGGCAGCGGATAAAGGTGCTCCTTCTGAACGGAGGGCCTCTACAGTTTCTACTCCTCCACACCCCAAGATGATTTCCAAGACAACACATGCATAGACACTCAACAAAGCTGTGTTTATGATGAGCACGTCTCCCCTAGTGCAGCATCACCGGTGCTCCTCTAACTTGGCACTGTTATATGTGGTTGCATGTTATGTGTGATGTCTAGCTTGTATTGCTTCTAATTTTGTTGAATTCCATCTGCTTACTTTACACATTATACTTGAATAAGACACGTGTTCTTGTTTCTAGAACATACAATATATGTCTATCACACCATGTTCTTACATCAAATTACTACTATTGTGTAACCTGCAACAATCACTTATCATAAGACACGTTTGACTTCGGAGTGTGATATAGGTTACATCTCACATTCTTTTCTAGCTTGTACCACTAATTTGTTGAAATGGCACTTATGAAGAGACAGTTTTAACTTGGTAGAGTGATATTCATTGCATCTTTCATATGGTGTCTAGCTTTCATTGCTTCTAATTTGTTGAAATGCCTTCTCCTTAGTTTACACATCATAAGCTGTGAATATACAATGCTGTGAATATGCAATGGCACTAATGACGAGAGACCTCTAACATGGTAGTGGGATGTTGTTTGCATCTTGCATATGATTTATTTCTTGTACTGCTTCACATTTGTTTAAACGCCATTTATGATGAGACACTGTTAACTTGGCAGAGCGATATTTGTAGCATATTTCATATGGTGTCTACCTTCCATTGCATTGCTCCTAATTTGGTGAAATGTCTTCTTCTTAGTTTACACATCATAGTTCTGGTTATCTCTTCCGTCCTGTTTTTCATACATATTACATCCTCCTATCATGTGGTTGTCTAACATCAAAGTTCAGTTCGTCTGCATCACGCATCAATTTGTTCTGAAGAACTAAATTGTTATTCGTTTTTCTTGTCGGCTTGACTTAACATGGCACAGAGAAAGAGGAAGAAACACAGAATGGCAGGGAATGAGAAGCGGATGAATCCCGCAGATTCTGCTGGTACTGATGGTGCAATAGAAGGTCAAAGTCCAGCGGAAAATTCTACAAACACGGCATCCCGTGCTACACGAGTTGCAAAAAAAAGCCAAACAGAACAAATAGCTGCCACCAAACAAGCAGAGACAGCCCTAGTTCTTGCAACACCTACCACAGTACTACCAGCTGCACGACTTACTCGTGCGTCAACTGAGCTAGCAGCATGTTCCCAAGCTCCCTTGCCACCTGACACTACTTCCCAAGCACTCTTGACACAAGACGAGTTGGCAATATCAGATGAACCTTGTGAGCTTCAACAGCAAGAAGGTAGTTGCTGGAGTCAAGTTACAGTTGCATGCTTCTTTATATGTAGTCTCACAGTTTGATGTACACTAACACTTCCTATGTTCGTTGTTGGACTAGCACCTAGGCGCAAGAGGAAACAAACATCAGGGATAATGCTTGATAGGTTAATTAAATCTAGAGGAGGAAGAATGGAGATCCGTTTTGAGGCAGGTTTAAAAAGGCCACGTGATGCTACAGAGTCAGCCAAGTTAGTATCAGAGGCAGCGTTTGCCGTTAGGTGTCATGTACGTATCCTCCCAACATGGATTTAGTACAGGAATGACAAAGACGAAACCCAGTTCAACACCTTCCTCGACCATTTATCTGTAAGTATGGTTATGTATGGAAACTAGTAATATCGTCTTGCTCTGTCCCATACTTTCTAGGTTGCTGATAATGAGACTCCCATAATTTTCAACAGATGAGGTTCAAGTTGGATAGCCAAGATGATGCAACCAGACAAGCTTGCACCCATGTTTTCAAGTCTGCTCTGCGACAGTATCGGTATAACTTGAGGAAAACTCACTTTGAAGGCAAGGCTAACAGTGAAGTTTCCCAAACATCTCCAGTGGAAAATATATCGGATGAAGACTGGAGGGGCCTTGGTAAACACTGGTCCGATCCGAAGTATCAGGTACATTATATATATGTGATCAGATCACATGTTGAAGTCCTATTTACGCATGTGCCACACAAATCTATCTTCTTGTAGGTGAACTGTTCAAAGAACAAGGCCAACTGTACAAAAGTGAAATTCCAACAGACGACAGGATCTCGTAGCTATATTGCACACTGCGAGGCTCTTGTAATTAGCTGCTGTTTCACTCTTTTCGCTGTACCATATTATCATATCTATATTGACTTGTTTGAAATGCAGAGGAAAGCTCGCAAGGACCAAAAAGTACCTGAACCAAATGTTGTGGAAATCTTCAAGGACTGTCACACCAGCAAGAAGAAGGGCATGACTACACCAGTCAAAGCCGCTGTTGTAAGTCCTTAATCCTCATGCCTTTTAACTACTACTTACTCTGACTTGTGCCTTGAACTGCATGGTTTGCAGCCAATGTCTATTACTCTTTTCAATTTTATACACAATTGTCTTAGCATATCATTGCACCTTACAAGGTTTAAAAGAGAGGAGTGATGTTCCTTTGATCTTGACCCGTAATCTAGTTCCGTGCTGGACTTGCCCACACAACATTACAATTGCCTGTTTGTCTGTTCTCAGTTGTTTTGTGATATGAATGATGTCATACTATGCTTACCATATTATAAACTTCGTCTCTTTATCCTTAGCCCTCAATACAATGTGAAGAAATAGACAATACATTAGCGATGGTACATGGTCATATGTTTGGAACCTGGTTTTATTATGTACTTTGCAATAAAATACAACTAATATTTTACATGGGTTCACCAGAATAAGTTCTGTATATAGACCAAAACTATTTTGTTTGGTTTTGCTGCCTCCTTAATATCTTCTGTTCTGGTACTACTAATGTAAAACCTCAACTTTTCAGCGAGCTATGGAAAAAATGGTGGAACCGCCACCTTCTGAAGGTGGCGAGGCAACTATAACCGCAATGTCAGCTCTTGCTGCAGTGGGTCAGTACCTATCCACTAACAGTGCCAAAAGCACATTCCTGTGTAATACTGGGTTGGTTGTTAAGGCAATATCGTCCAAACTGCCTCATGATCAAGATATGCAAGCTCAAAGCAATGTTGTATCTGCGCTCCAGAGACAACGTTTCCCTAACAGAGACCCTTTGTGAAACAAGGAGAAACATTGCTCAATGTCGTCAAGATATGCATGGTTTTGAAACCAGACTATCAGACATTTGCTATGTTGTTCAGGAGCCTAGGGGAAATGAAGGCGATGGTTATGGTGTTCCATCGGACAATATAGGATGAAAACGTAACAGTCAGGTCAAATGAACTAAGCTTCTGAACTTCTGGTGGTGCATTTATCTGCTAGACTGTTAAGTTTTATGCCAGCCTTCCTTTTGTTATATAGTTGTAATTTGTTTTGGTGCGATACGAAATTTATTCTTAACGTGCAGCCACCGGCTGAAGAAAACAGCAAGCCATTTTTGTATAGTGTAGGGTGTTCCCTATATTTGCACTGGTGGCGATCTTTGATGCCGAGTGGATGTAATTTGTGCAATCGCCTTAATAGCCTAGCGTTAGTTTCGACCTTATTTATTTCCTAGTCTTCTTTTCCCCTGGTTTGCTTGTGGCCGCAACTACCATGGGCCATATATGGGCCGTAGGATCCATGGGTCTCCTACGGGCCGTCGATAAATGGGCCAGTAATCGGTGGGCCTTGGGCCGTCGGATAAATGGGTTTACATGGGCCGTAATCGGGCGTAATTGGTATCGGCCCAGCACGGTAACATGCCGTTAACAGGCTGTAGGACAGCAAAGGCTTAATTCTGTCACAGGCATAATGGGTCGTTAATGGGCCAGAATATAGGACGGGCTGGAAACGGCGCAACGGGTTAACAGGCCAGAAACGGGCCGACTCTTGCCATGGGTCGAATTTGGCCCATTAGGGTAACAGGCCAGTAACGGGCCGACTCTTGCCATGGGCCAAATTTGGCCCATTAGGGGAACAGGCCAGTAACGGGCCGACTCTTGCCATGGGCCGAATTTGGCCCATTAGGGGAACAGGCCAGTAACGGGCCGAAAGTAATCGAGGGCCGAAAAGGAGCCCAAGAACGTATGGGCCGTCAATAGGCCGAAAGCTAACACGGGCTGGAAACGGCCCATGTAAATCATGGGCCGTTAACGGGTATAAAGAAAATTACTATTCATTATGGCTAGAGTCACCGTGGGCCTGTAAAGGACCGAAAGATACGAAGGCCTCATATGGGCCGAAAGATGTCGTGGGCCATACATGGGCCGAAAGTGAAATGGGCTGGTGTTATATTCGACAACCCACATGACGTTGTTGGGCCGATTTCCTTTAGGGCCTAACGGGTCGTGAGTTAACGGTCGTAAAATGGGCTATTTGCGAAGAGACCGTTAACAGGCTTTTCATGGGCCAGCCCGTTAACTTTTGACCAAGTCAAACGCGCCGGCTTTGTAAGCTAAATAGGCCAGTGGTGGGCCGTGGCACGTGTCGACATATCATAGGCGCCTATCTGACCCACTGACGAGCTGACACATGTTTCGTCCGGCCAATAAGAATTTTACACGTGGAAATTTCCCATTGGTCGGGGCTGTTAACGGGTTATCGGATCTAAAACCCGACCCGATAGCTTAACGGCGTTCCGTTACGGTGGATGCCATGTGTCGGTCACCCTTGACGAAAGCACTTCTGTGACGCGCGATTTATCGTCATGGAAGTGGACACTTCCGTGATGATAATTTTGGTAATGTCATGGAACACTTCTACGACTGCACAGGTATGACTATCTTGATTCTGTCATAAAATCGTCATGGATGTACATGCATGACAAAAAATGCGACCTACTGTGACAAACACATATCATCACGGAAGTGTATTTTTTTGTAGTGGGTTGATCCATGTAAACTTACTGAAATCATCTATGAAGCTTAAATAGTATTTCTTTCTGCCTAGTGATTCAACAGTTGGTCCCCACACATTAGAGAAGGTAAGTTCCAAAGGAAACTTGGATTCACTTATAGATTTTGGATAAGGTAACTGTTGGCTCTTGCCCTTTTGACAAGCGTCACAAACAAGTTTATTATTGGACAAACTAACACATGGAAGCTTATTCTGGCTAATTATTTTGCTAACAATAATAGATGAAGGATGCCCTAGACACCGGTGCCATCTATCCGAGGATGGAGTAATGACACTGAGCACATACTTCTTTGCATCTTATTCCAGGTGTTTCACGGGGTATAGGCCTCGCCTACCCTTGCCGTGATGAAGGATTCTCTTTGTTGCCCGATTCTTAACCAAGAATAGGGATGAATTTCAACGAAAGAGTTATTATCAACAGAAAAATGACTGACATAGATTATACTTTTATCAGTTTTGAGAACATGAAGGATGTTTTTAAGGACAAGATCACATTCGGGGGTATGCGTATGAGATTGACCAATGTGAGCAATTGTCATACCTAATCCACTAGCTGTGTGGATTTTCTCATTTTCAGTGTAGCGGTCTTGAACTGTCAGCTTCTCTGTATCTCCTGTAATGTGACCTATCGCGCCTCTATCAAGATACCAACTGGTATTGACTCCGTACTGGCAGGCCACCATGTTCGGTGAGCGCTGTTCTTCCCTTCCCTGATAGGAGGAGTCATATCTCTTCCAGCACTTCCATGTTGGATGTCCAAGCTTGTCGCAGATCTGACACAGTGGCTTAGCAGAGGGATTGTTTTTTGTAGTTCCCGCCGCTGCCGTTGCCTCCGGAGTTGCCGCTGTCTGGCTGCTTGGAGAAGCTGCGGTTGTGATCACCTCCGCCCTATTTGTTAGGGAAGTTGCGGCTGCGATCACCGCTGCCGCCGCCATTCTGCTTGTTGAAGCACTCGCGTGCCACCGCGTTCACAGAAGACTGAGAGTACCCGCCACGAAGAACGAAGATTCATATGAGTCTCAAAGCTCAGGAGCCGTGAGTACAGCTCTGGGACCCCGATGGGCTCGACTAGGGAGCACAAGGCAGACAACACAGGATCGAACTCCTCATCGAGTCCAACGAGGATGTGAGAGACAACATCTTCCTCATCCACCTTTTTTCCTGAAGCAACTAGTTCATCACAAATTGTTCTGACCTTACGAACGTATTCAGCGATCGTGGAGTTGCCCTTCTGGAGGTTCGCAAATTCAATCCCGATGTAGACGGTATGCGCGCGGGTATGTGAAGCAAGCATCCTTGCACGGTCTTCCACGGCTCAGCTGCGATGTGGCAGGTTGCCACTTGGATGGCCATCTCGCATGGCAGCATGGTCAGCAGGTAGGAGAAAACTTGCGGATCTCATGCATACCACACGCCGAACTCTGGGTTCTAGGCCCTTGACTTGGTCTTGCCATTGTCGGTGGTGACCTTAATGGTCATGGGTGGCACCGCTTGCTTGACGTCGAGGAAGGCCGCCATCTGCACCCCTGATGGCCGAGAGCACGGTGGCGCGCCATAGCGCTTCGTTCCCTCTCGTAAGTTTCTCGGTTGCGATTTGTGCAAATGGAGATGAGGGGAAAGAATTTGCAGAGGAACTTGCCATGGATGAATCGGAGGTAGGCTCTCATTACCATGAAAGAAAAGTTGTGAAGCGTTTGATGATCTCATCAGGAACGCATTCGTGTTAATATATATGACAAGGTACATGCGGTGATAGGAAGGTTGTTGAAGTCTTGACCCCTAGTTCAAGATATACAAGATAAGGATAGACTTTCTAACAACCTTGCCCGATACAACTCACACATACACACATTTTGTACATACAAGTCGACACACTACTAACCTATCGTTTAACACTGTGGAGTAAGATAAATAATTTGAAGTTTCTTGGGATGTGCTAGCTGTTAAAATTGCAACTAACCATATTTAAGATAACATCCTTTATATTGGAAATTATAATGACGATAAAACTCCCTAAAATTTTCATTGGGTCTCTTCTGAAGAAAATGATGACACCAAGAATGAACAACCTTTTACTCTTGTTGATCTAGGAAAAAGAGCACATCTTATACTAAAAGAACCGTTGTGATTACTCGACTTCTAATCTGGAGGCAGAAGACTGCTCACATCTCTATCCAACCCCCTGATAAGAGCTATCAGAACAAGAAATATGCCCAAAAGATTTGTCCAGGGGAAGGTAAGAAGGTTATGTCTTCCTGCCTCGCTGAACTTATTAGAAATCATACCCAGCATATCGTTGGCCTTCAAGAAGAATTCACAGAGCATGTCCTAATGCTGAAGTAGATTACAATTCTTAAACAATAAACAGTGGCTCAAAAATATTGCTGATGCTTACAACTCACAAACAAAACAACATCACATAGAACATCCATACATTTTTTCCAGACTGTGCCCATGCTTATTTATTCGGCCGATTAACTGGATGGAGACTTGCATGGGCCTTTATTCCAGTGATAGGCTAATTATAAGCTATATTAGCCAATCTTGGGAACCTCCGCCACAGTGTCGACCCAGACGCGAACGCGGTTCAAATCGAAGTCTGCTGTCACAATACTTCCTACCGGGACGATTCTGACTTTGAGGTTCGGCCGGTCCGCTTTGATATTCTCCTTTGCCTCCTTGATCATGCGCCCGACCAGCTCCGGCCACTCCGTCTTGGGACCGTTGCCTGGCTTGCTCATGTTGGAAACGAAATTGGACAAATGCCAACAAGTAGTAGTGCTTCCTGGTCAACATCAGCTTAATGAATTTTCAGTTCCCAATTAACTAGGCTTCACTTTTAGCCAGCCACAACTCAATCCAAAAGCTGGTGTTCAGCTGAACTTTTTCCTTTATAAGTTTCTATAAGTGGTACTCCCTCCGTCCCACAATGTAAGACGTTGTTTGCTGCAAAAACGTCTTAGTACATCGTGAGACAGAGGGAGTACTAGTTTGGAGCATGTAAAAGAAACACTTGTTAGAATTAATGGGCTAGGCCCATAGCAATTTCTGAAATCTCAAATAGTGGCCCATGTGTAAAATGGCAAGTGGTGGTGCTAAAGTTTAGTCCCACCCCGGAAGTTGAAGAAGAGTTGGACCTCTTTATATAGTGGGTTCTCTCCACCACTCTAAGGGGTGCGTGAGAAGAGAAAGGGAAGACCACACGCGCGCGCTCGCTCGCCTCGCCTGGCCGGGGCGTGGCGAGGCGAGGCGAGGCGTACGTGCAACATGCGTGTGAATGGTCCGTCGAAATGCGGTTCGTCTCCTTGCAGGGGCGCGGCTTCCTTTTGCCGGTTTATTTTTTGGCAGACAAGTTTATTTCTTGTCCGGTAAATATACGAATTAGAAACCAAGTCGGTTTGGGATTGTGATCGCGGCACAATACCGCCTCTCGTACTAATATATATACAGCTACCGGCTGCGGCCAAAGACACACCGAAAACACCTAGGGTTTTGCCTCATCTCGCAACTTGCGCTGCCGTCGTAATCTACTTCATCCCAAATGCCGGCGTGGAGAGCAGGTCTCGGGAACTGTTCGTCCTTGCGATCCTGCACCGGGAGAGGACGAATTAGGTTTTTGGGAAGCGCTCTGCACGACTGCTCAAATTCGTCATCACGGGTCGTCTTCCGTCCAAGTCGGCGGTGCTACTAATCATCGCCTTCATCACCGTCAGCAGCAGATCATCGCCAACATCGTCATCAACACCGTCGCACCCACAATAGCTAACGAACATAAGTATGTCCAACATCATTTGTTCATGTCTGTCTCTACGGCTGTTGTTTCGTATACGCTGCTGCTTTGCATGTTCTGCTGTTCCTCTAGTTTGCTAGATCGTTGTATGCTAGTATCTATTCTAGTCATGAATTATTTACTGGAATTAATCATTAACTTGCCTAATTTTCCAACATTCCAAAAACCTAATTGTAGGCAATTTCCTGAGTTAACTATGGCTGGATTCGCTGATGCACTGAGGCCGGATAAGTTTACCGGTGTGCACTTTAAGAGGTGGCAGGTGAAGACCACGCTTTGGCTTACTTCTTTGAAAGTTTTCCATGTTAGTGTTGGTGCTCTAGGGGGAATGACTGATGAAGATCAGAGAAAATTCCCGGAAGCCAATACTATGTTTGTGGGATGCATTCTGGGTGTTCTTGCTGACCGTCTGTGTGATGTGTACATGCACATAGATGACAGAAAGACTCTGTGGGATGCACTGAATGCAAAATTTGGTGCAACAGATGCAGGCAGTGAACTGTACATCATGGAGAGTTTTCATGACTACAAGATGGTGAATAACCGTTCTATGGTTGAACAAGCTCAAGAGATATAGTGCATTGTGAAGGAACTTGAACTTCTTAAGTGTGTTCTACCCGACAAATTCGTGGCTGGGTGCATGATTGCAAAGTTGCTTCCTTCATGGAGGAATTTCGCCACAACTCTGAAACATAAGAGACAGGAGATATCAGTTGAAAATCTGATTGCATCTCTTGATGTTGAAGAAAAAGCTCGGGCTAAAGACACTACTGATAAAGGAGGTGAGGTTCAGCCTACCGCCAATATGGTGCAGAGGTACCCACAGAACAAGAACAAAGGGAAGAACAGACCTGTTTTCAACAAGCCTACTAAGACTACTACCTTCAAGAAGACACTACAGGAATCAGCTATTTTGCCATCTGCCACGGAGGACGGCAAAGGCACGAACGACGGACGGCAAAGACCTTTGCCGTCAGCCGCGGACGGCAAAAGGCTCCGGCAAAGTAGGCTACGGTAAACAGCTACTTTGCCGTCTGCTTTCTGGCGGCTGACGGCAAAGGCCCTTTGCCGTCTGCCGCGGACGGCAAAGAGGGCGGACGGCAATAATTGTGCTCTCAGTCCGTTAAGTGGCTAACAGCAGCCCTTTGCCGTCCGCCGCGGACGGCAAACTTTCTAGTGCCTTTGCCGTCTGCCATATGATGTCATCTACACGTCACTACATGGCAGGCCTTTGCCGTCCGCCGCTGACGGCAAACTCTTTGCCGTCTCCACTGTAGGCAAACTGACCAAATGGGTCAGCTCCCAAGAAGCACAGCTGGATGCCATGTGGCTTCTTTGCCGTCCGCGGCAGACGGCAAAGGGCCCGTTGCCATCGGTGGCAGACGGCAAAGAGCCTGCATATTGGGTCTTTTTTCTGTTTTTTATTAAATCCAACAATTTTCACAGAAAATATATATGGCATATATAGATATATTTCACAAGGCAGAGTTCCATCACATAAGATATATATGACAACAATTTTCACAGCAAACATATAAGATATCCAACATGCATAGTTCCATCATACATAGTTCCATCACATAACTTCATCACATATGTTCCATCCAACTACCAAGTTCCATCATACATAGCATAGTTCATCCAACTACCAAGATACATGCATAGTTCAACGATACAAAAGAAACAGAGAAAGGGATAAGGAGCACTCCATCTATGCAAGCTTTCGTCAAGTGAATGAAATCTGCAAAATGAAAAATAAGAAAGTTAGAAATAGGTGACTAGAATAAGAAGACTAGAACAAGAAGAAGAGTAGAACAAGAAAAAGACTAGAACAAGAAGAGTATGTCATTTATGAGCTAACTTACGTGAAATGGATCATATATGAGCTAACTAAGTTGAAATGGGTCGTTTATGAGCTAGCTAAGGTGAAATGGATCATTTATGAGCTAACTTAGTTGAAATGGGTCGTTTACGAGCTAACTAAGGTCAAATGGATCGTTTTTGAGGTAACTAAGGTGAAATGGATCGTTTTTAGCTAACTAAGGTGAAATGGATCGTTTTTGAGCTAACTTAGGTGAAATAGATCATTTATGAGCTAATTTAGTTGAAATGGGTCTTTTTGAGCTAACTTAGGTGAAATGGATCATTTAAGAGCTAATTTAGGTGAAATGGATCGTTTTTTAGCTAACTTGGTGAAATGGATCGTTTATGAGCTAAATTAGTTGAAATGGATCGTTTATGAGATAACCTAGGTAAGATGGGTCATTTTGGAGTTAACCTAGTTGAAATGGGTCATTTTAAAGCTAACGTAGGTAAAATGGATCATTTAGGAGCTAATCTAGGTAAAATGGGTCATTTTTGAGCTAACTTGGATGAACTGGATCATTTATAAGCTAACCTAGGTAAAATGGGTCATTTTAGAGCTAACTTAAGTAAAATGGATCGTCTATGAGCTAAAGCTAATTAAAGCTAAGTCTAGGTCTTTATGCATGTGTTAAGCAAAACACTAGATAAACTTACCAAGATCCAGGAGGTGTAGGAGTGGGGTGGCTCGTGTCGGTAGCTGGAGAAGGATCGTGCGATGCTTGTCTGGAGTTACGCTGCACCAAAGATCATTTCCAATGTCTTGTTAGCATGATGACACTCAAATGTTAAGACTAGCAAGTAATGTCCATTCAAATAAAACTCACCGTGGTCCCAGGAGCAATCACTGGCATCGGCGGAGCGGTCTGACCTGTCTTCTCGCACACAGACTACACATTTGGTTTCGACGACTCAGTCATACTAGTTAGTAATGAGACAAACACTACATGAATGTTTTGGCTAATCTGCAGAAGAAACTTACCACAAGGAGCTCGTACATGGCCCTTGCCTGCATGTCATTCCGTGCCCTCTCCTCCTCCATCATCTTTGTCGTCCTCTCCTCCAACTCCCGCTGCCTCTTCGCTGCCTCCGCCAGAAGTTTCTCCGTTCGATCTCTCTCACTCTATATAGCAGCCTGCAACACCACTCACATGACCATTTGTAATCATTGATGGAAGCGCACACAATGTAATGGAGAAAGATAACTGAGTATGTATCACTAACCTTGATGGCGAGTTGCACTGGCCGTTCACGAGGCCTTATCTCAGGAGCGGAGCTCGACTGGCGCGCCTTGATCTCCGGGAGAGTGCTAGGACAACGGATAAGTCCATCTCCAATGGCTATGGAGCCATGGGACCTCCCGCCACCAGATATCATCACCAGCTCTGGATCAATGGGACCCTGGCTCGGGTTAAAGTCCTCCCCTTTCCTCGCCTTCCCCTCATCTCTATATCTCACGAGCTTGTTGTGGGAGGAGATGTTGGTGAAGTTGTTTGCATCATCGAGGTCAGACTGAGAGAAAGCCTTGACTTTCTTGAAAGAGGCAGTGTGGGCCATGGCATACAGGTCGTACACCTCTGGCACCTTATCCACCTTATTGTGGCGTGCCTGAAAGAGAGAAACAATGAAAATTAGTAATTAAAGGGCTCAAGCTAGCATTATGAATGAATTGCATGAATCATGAAGCAAACCACATACCCAGTTGCGCCCGAACTGATATAAGTTGGAGCTGCCTTGATGGTGTGGCACACCTTCCATTTGGGCACATTTGTCCTTGGCCTCGTTGTGGAGGGCTAGCCATTCTTTTGAGCACCACTCATCGACCAACACCTCCCAACAATCCATCCGATCCGCACACCATCTCGGAGGCGCCTAAGTTAGCAAATAGAAACTTGAGCGCTACGGCTAAGAATTACTAAATGAAGGAACTTAAGTAGAAGGCCTTAAGAATTACCTTCATGTACTGCTCCTTACTCAGGAACTTATCGCGGCACGCCGGCTTGGTCTTCTTGATACCACGCAAGGCGTAGTAGTCTCGAACAGCCTGCACCCGAGCCTCGTGCCGTAAGTTCTGGAGTAGGCGCTTGCAGACGTTCTCGATAACATGTGCCGCGTCCTCCTCGTATCCCTCCTCACACCTGTAGAATGTCTGCAATCAAATGAGACAATATTGATTAGTACAATTAATAACTAGCTAGTTGAAGATTTTTAAATGTGTAAAGGAGAAATTACCCAGAACTTTCTGATCACCATGTCTGCCCTCGTGTCGCACACGACACCGTCGATAATCTCATCCGGCGGGGCCGGGGCAGCCACGTAGTGCTCCCAGCTCAATCCAAGCTCTGGAAGCCGACCCTCACCAGGCAACATGACAAACCCCGGGAAGTTTTGCCGGCAAAGAACTCCAAGGACGGAGTTGGGCCGGCGGACACTATGATGGTGGTCCCAACCCCTGCAGCATGACAAGGCCAACGCATTAGTTATTTGAAGAAACGTGAATGCACAAGGTACAAAAATATTAAATGCACTTACGTACCTCTCCCCATCAGGGAAAATCAACCACCTCTGCTTGCGGGTCGCCGGCACGGACGGGAGCTGTGTAGCACCACGCTGGTAGACGGTGCCCCCCTCCTCCTCAAGATCAGTCGGCTCCCCGCCATCATCAGCATGGCCACTCGGCTCCTCGGGCTGATCCGGCCAGGTACCCCATCCGGACGTGTGCTCCTCCGGGGTCTCGTGGGCCGAAGGCCAGTCGACCCGAGGCTCGTGGGCCCAAGACCCGTGGACCGGAGGCTCGTGGACCGAAGTCCGTGTAGTGTGTTGTCACGAAGTTTGCCGCCTCCTCAGTGATGAATGCCTCAGCCATCGATGCTTCAATTCTACTTTTATTTTTACATTTTTGTCGAAGCGTCTTCTGCATCCTCTCAGTTGGGTAGCACCAACGATTTTGCACGGGCCCCCCCAATCTTGCCTCGGTCGGGAGATGCAAAATCAAATGTTGCATTGGATTAAAGAAGCCCGGTGGAAAGATCTTCTCTAACTTGCAGATCAACTCTGGCGCCAACTCTTCCATTTCTTCTAGCACGCCAGGCGATAGTTCTTTCGCACAAAGAACACGGAAGAAATAGCTGAGTTCTGCCAGTACTAGCCATTCATCCTCAGGGATGAAGCCACGCAACATCACCGGCATTACCCGCTCAATCCATATGTGCCAATCATGACTCTTGAGACCAAATATCTTCAATTTATCAAGACTGGCACCCCTCTGTAGATTCGCTGCATACCCATCGGGGAACATCAACTGCATTTTCACCCACAAGATAATTTCCCTCATAGCTGGCCTTCCAAGATTGAACCATGCCTTTGGCTTCGTCCAGTTCTGCTTTCCTTTCGGTTCTTTCATGTTTTGTAACGGCCTATCACATAGCGCCTCCAGATCGACTCTAGCCTTAGTATTATCCTTTGACTTCCCATCTATGCCGAACAATGTACCAAAAAGTGCCTCGGCGATATTCTTCTCAGTGTGCATCACGTCGATGTTGTGTGGGCAAAGGAGGTCTTTGAAGTAAGGCAGATCCCATAAGCATGTTTTGTGAGTCCAGGCGTGCTTAGAATTATACCCCTTGAAGTACCCTGGACGCTCTGGATCTGGCTCGAGAGCGTTTAACTGATCCAGGGTCTGTTGGCCTGTCAATGCAGGTGGTGCAGAGTTTTTGACAACTCTACCTCTGATGAAGTTCTTCTTGTCTTTCCTGAACTTATGGCGAGGATTCAGGAACTGTCTATGCATGTCGAAGCAAGAAAACTTGCGACCGGCCTGAAGCCAACGAAACTCAAGAGCTCCCTTGCATGTGGGGCACGGGAACCTTCCATGCACACACCAGCCAACGAATAGCACATACGCCGGCAAGTCATGCGTCGAGTACATGTACCAGACACACATTATGAAGTTCCGTTTGCTATAGGCGTCGTATGTCTTGAACCCATTATCCCAGGCTTCTTGCAATTCGTCCTTAAGCGGTTGCATGTACACATTCATATTTTTCCCCGGATAGTTTGGCCCTGGAATTATCAACGTCCGGAAAATGTTCTTTCTTTGCATAATCTGTCCGGGGGGGAGATTGAGTGGAAAGACAAATACGGGCCAACAACTATATTGGGCTGCCATCATACCAAACACACTGAACCCATCCGTGCTGATGCCGACTCAAGGATGCCTCGGATCTGCCGCTTTGTCACCATGTAATTCATCAAACTTTTTCCACGCAACACCATCTGATGTGTGTACAATCATCAGATTCCCATCTGCATCTAGTTCGGTTCTTTTGCCCGTTTTGTGCCATGTCATCTGTCTGGCCGTCTCTTCGACCATGAAAAGACGTTGAAGTCTTGGTACGATTGGCATATACCGAAGAACACTAACGGGGATTTTGGTCTGTGTCTTCTCACCCATACCGTTGTCTACCACAACATACCTGGAAGACTTGCAAATGGGACAATAGTTCAAGTCCGCATAGTCAAGCCTAAACAAGACACATCCTTTCTCACAGGCATGTATCTTATCATAGGGCATCTTCAGTGCACGGAGGATTTTGTCCGACTGGTACAGGTTTGCAGGCATTACATGGCCTTTGGGTAGAAAGCGTCCAAATACTGTCATCATTGCATCGTAGCATTCTCTGCCCAAGTTGAACTGAGCCTTCAGAGCCATTACTTGTGAGATGGCATCCAACTGACAAAGCTCAGTGTGCTCATGGAGCGGACGTTTTGAAGACTCCAACATTTCATTGAAGGCCTTTGCAGATTCCTCCATCTCCTCGTCCGAATCCCGAGCATCATCGAAGTCTCGCACCATGTTTTCCATCCCGGTACCATGCTCGTCGGTGCGACGACGATCCACCTCTGCTCGGTCACGTTGGGCAGACTCACCATGAAATGTCCACACCGTATAATCGGGCGTAAAACCACTCTTCTGCAGGTGTTTGCCCATTTCAGCCTCTACCCTCTTTTCCCAATTGCCACACCGTAAACAGGGGCACCAGGTTTTCCTCTGGCCATTTGCAAATGCGGCTCGCACAAACCCCTTGGTTTTTGTGAACCATTTAGTGCTCCATTTGTTCTGACCAGTGTGACCAGTGTACATCCACGCACGATCACTCATCTTGACTTTCAGAGCTACTAGACACACAACAAATATATATATATAATTCACCATGTATATATTCATCAGTTGATCTACTTTGTCAATTTTATTACGTCCATGCAACCTACACTCTAATAGGTAATGATAGGTCCTAATCCCACCCGAGTATGTTTAGATTGGGTTCATTTTCCCATGCTATGCTCCGGATCCTACGCAAAATTTCGGCAGCACCTCCCCGCTGTTCTCCTGATACACGTCTCTGCAATAAACAGAGAGGATGTGTACCCGGAGAACAATAGGGGAGGCACTGACGAAATTTATGCGTCGGATCCGGAGCAAAGCATATGGGAAAACGAGCCCAATCTAAACATACTCGGGCTGTCCATGGATAGCGTTGGACAATTCGAAAGAATCAAGGTTATAAATATGCAAATGCATGCATATTTATAACTATGACGCTTTCGAACGGGAGACACATATTGGTTACGCATACTGATGATTCAAGACACATATATAGCTAGCTATCAAGTTTCATCGAAATAGATCAAATAATTAATGGGGGAGGAGGACATGTCATTTGTGCTCACCCACGAACGAAGGGGCAGAGCTCGTCAAACGCACGGTGAGGTCGTCGAACACCAAACCTCGCAGCGATGAAACAACTGCACATTTAAAACTACCCGATCAACACAATTATATATGATGTTTTTCATAACAAAATCGAAAGATATATGACCTAACTAATAATTCACAAATATATGACCCCGTCGGCTTCTGGAAGGCCAAAGAACACCTTTTCGGGAGGTGTCGGGGGTCGGGGTGTCGTGTCGGTCTCGGGGTGCCGTGTCGGGGTCGGGGTCGGGGTGTCGGGTCGGGGTGCCGGGTCGGGGTCGGGGTGCCGTGTCGGTGTCGGGGTCGGGGTGTCGGGTCAGGCTCGGGGTCGGGGTGTCGGGGTCGGGGTCGGGGTCTCGGGGTCGGGGTGTCGGGTCGGGGTGCCGGGTCGGGGTCGGGGTGCCGTGTCGGTGTCGGGGTCAGGGTGTCGGGTCAGGCTCGGGGTCGGGGTCTCGGGGTCGGGGTGTCGGGTCGGGGTGCCGGGTCGGGGTGTCGGGTCGGGGTGTCGGGTCGGGGTGCCGTCTCGGGGTCAGGGTGTCGGGTCGGGGTGCCGGGTCGGGGTCGGGGTGCCGTGTCGGTGTCGGGGTAAGGGTGGGTGTGGTGTCAGGGTGTTGGTGTCGGGGTGTCGTGTCAGTGTCGGGGTCGGGGTCTCGGGGTCGGGGTGCCGGGTCGGGGTCGGGGTGCCGTGTCGGTGTCGGGGTCGGGTGTCGGGTCAGGCTCGGGGTCGGGGTGTCGGGGTCGGGGTGCCGGGTCGGGGTCGGGGTGCCGTGTCGGTGTCGGGGTCGGGGTGTCGGGTCAGGCTCGGGGTCGGGGTGTAGGGGTCGGGGTCGGGGTCGGGTTCGGGGTGCCGTGTCGGGTCGGGGTTTTTTCCTCTTTTTTCCTTTTCTTCTTCTTCCTATTCTTCCTTTTTTTTCCTTCTTCTTCTTCTTCTTCTTCTTCTTCTTCCTCCTTTCCTTTTTCCTCTTCTTCTTCTCCTCCTCTCCTCTTTTTTCTTCTTCTTCTTCCTCTTCTTCTTTTTTCTTCTCCTCCTCCTCTTCTTCTTCTTCCTTTCCTTTTTCCTCTTCTTCTTCTCCTCCTCTCCTCTTTTTTCTTCTTCTTCTTCCTCCTCTTCTTTTTTCTTCTCCTCCTCCTCTTCTTCTTCTTCCTTTCCTTTTTCCTCTTCTTCTTCTCCTCCTCTCCTCTTTTTCTCTTCTTCTTCTTCTTTCCTCAAACTAAACTAAACCTAAAACTAAAACTAAACTAAAACTAAACCTAAAACTAAAACTAAATCTAAACTAAAAATAAAACTAAAACTAAAAAGGAAAAAAAAAGAAAAAACAGAAGAAAAAA
Source organism: Triticum aestivum (assembly GCF_018294505.1). Taxonomy (NCBI): domain Eukaryota; kingdom Viridiplantae; phylum Streptophyta; class Magnoliopsida; order Poales; family Poaceae; genus Triticum; species Triticum aestivum. The sequence continues at coordinate 112,133,989 of NC_057799.1, read as the reverse complement.
AAGGAGGGGCGCTCACCTGGGGCAGGGCCGGTGGAGGAGGAGGCCAGTGGAGGAGGGGGGCGGGGTGGTGGAGGAGGTGGCCGGTGGAGGAGGTGGCCGGGGTGCGGGGGCGGCCTGGGGCGGCGGGGGGCCGGGCCCGGGGCGGTGGGGCGCGGGGCGGCGCGGGGCCGGGGCGGGGGGGCGACGGGGCGGCGGGGGGCCGGGGCGGCGGGGGCGACGGCGCCGGGCGGCAGTGGCGACGGGCCGGGGGGCCGGTGGGGCGGCGGGGTGGTGGGGCGACCGGGCGACGGCGGCGGCGGCGGGGTGGGAAGTGGTGGCGGGGCTCGGCGAGGAGAGAACAGAGTAACGGGCGGGGGGGTACGGGCCGTTAGGTAGTGTACTCTTTGCCGTCCGCCACTCTTTGCCGTCCGCCCTTTTGCCTCTTTGCCGTCTGCTGGCAGACGGCAAAGAGGTGGGCCGTTAAGTATTTTCCAAACGGGCGGGGGGTGGGGGCCACCTCTCTCTTTGCCGTCTGCCAGCGGCAAAGAGCTCGCAGATGGCAAAGAGCTTCTTTGCCGTCTGCCATTTCTTTACCGTCTGCTTTTGGGTAGCTGATGGCAAAGAGCTTCTTTGCCGTCAGCTAGCAGACGGCAAAGAGCTGGCAGATGCCAAATTAGCTTATTCCAGTAGTGAAGAAGAAGTTCAACAAGGGTGAGCTAGAGTGCTACGCCTGTGGGAAGCCCGGACACTTTTCCAAGGATTGCCCTGAACGTGTAGACCGCAGAGGGAAAACAAGCTCCAAGACTGTCAACATGGTGACCGCTAGCAATACTGATGGGTATGGTAATTTACCTACTGTGCTTTCAATATTTCAATCATCTTCGTGGTGGATTGATTCAGGTGCTAACGTTCATGTGTGTGCTGACGTCTCCCTGTTTACTTCTTATGAGGTCGCAAGGGATTCTTCCGTCCTAATAAGGAATGGGTCACATGCTTCTATTCGTGGCATTGGCACGGTGGATCTGAAGTTTACTTCGGGAAAGATCGTGCAACTAAGGAACATGCAGCATGTCCCTACTATGAACAAGAATCTAGTTAGCGGCTCCCTTCTATGTCGAGATGGGTTTAAGGTAGTTTTAGAGTTGAATAAATTAATCATGTCAAGATTTGGACAATTTATAGGCAAGGGCTATGAGTGCGGAGGCTTGTTCCGCTTTTCCCTTTCAGATTTTTGCAATAAGTCAGTAAACCAAATTTGTGCTAGTGTTAATGATGATGCAAGTATTTGGCACTCTCGTTTATGTCAGATTGATTTTGTTTTAATGTCTCGGCTATCCAGTATGAGTTCAATTCCGAATTTCACCGTTGCCAAAGGTTCTAAGTGCCATAGTTGTGTGCAATCGAAGCAACCTCGAAAGCCTCATAAGGCTGCCGAGGAGAGAAACTTGGCACCTCTAGAACCCATACATTCTGATCTTTGTGAGATGAATGGTGTGTTGACAAAAGGTGGAAAGAGATATTTCATGACTTTGATTGATGATGCGACTAGATTTTTCTATGTTTATTTGTTGCAAACTAAAGATGAAGCATTAGACTACTTTAAAATATATAAAGCTGAAGTTGAAAATCAACTAGAGAGAAAGATCAAGCGTCTTAGGTCCGATCGTGGTGGAGAGTATTTTCCCAAAGTATTTGATGAATTTTGTGAGGAACAAGGTATTATTCATGAGAGGACGCCTCCCTATTCACCCCAATCAAATGGAGTTGCCGAGAGGAAAAACCGCACATTGACTGACTTGGTGAATGCCATGTTAGACACTACTAGTTTATCTAAGGCATGGTGGGGGGAGGCTCTATTAACTTCATGTCATGTCCTGAATAGAGTTCCTAACAATATTCCTTATGAGGAGTGGGTTGGGAGAAAACCATCACTTTCTTATTTGCGCACTTGGGGATGTTTGGCAAAGGTCAATATTCCTATTCCTAAGAAACGCAAACTTGGACCAAAGACAGTGGATTGTGTCTTTCTAGGGTATGCTCAATGGAGCATTGCTTATCGATTTTTAGTGGTAAAATCTGAAGTACCTGATATGCTTGTTGATACTATAATGGAATCTCGTGATGCAACATTTTTTGAGAACATATTTCCTATGAAAGATATGCATAGGATTGCTAGATTTTCTTTTGAGATAATTCCTGAATCTAGTACAATTAATGAATAATTCGAACAATCACATGAGGAAGTCCTTGAGAAGGATAACAATGAAGTTCCTATAAGGAACAAGAGACAAAGGATTGCAAAATCCTTTGGTGATGATTTCATTGTATACCTTGTGGACGATACACCCAAGACGATTGCAGAGGAATATGCCTCCCTGGATGTAGATGATTGGAAAGAAGTTGTTCATAATGAGATGGACTCAATTCTTTCTAATGGAACTTGGGAACTAACTGATAGACCATATGGTTGTAAACCTGTGGGCTGTAAGTGGGTGTTCAAAAAGAAGCTAAAGCCTGATGGTACTATTGATGGGCTAGGCCCATAGCAATTTCTGAAATCTCAAATAGTGGGCCATGTGTAAAATGGCAAGTGGTGGTGCTAAAGTTTAGTCCCACCCCGGAAGTTGAAGAAGAGTTGGACCTCTTTATATAGTGGGTTCTCTCCACCACTCTAAGTGGTGTGTGACAAGAGAAAGGGAAGACCACACGCGCGCGCTCGCTCGCCTCGCCTCGCCTCGCGTGGCGTGACGAGGCGAGGCGGCGCGTACGTGCGACATGCGCATGAATGGTCCGCCGAAATCTGGTTCGTCTCCTTGCAGGGGCGTGATGACCCGCAAGTATAGGGGATCAATTGTAGCTCTTTTCGATAAGTAAGAGTGTCGAACCCAACGAGGAGCAGAAGGAAATGACTAGCTTTCAGTAAAGGTAATGTCTGCAAGTGCTGAAATTATAAGTAGCGAGTAGTTTGATAGCAAGGTAATTTGTAACGAGCAAATGACGATAATTGTAACAAGTATGCAGCAAGGTAGCTCAATCCTTTTGAGGCAAATGACAGGCCAAAACGGTCTCTTATAATAATCAAAGTGTTCTTGAGGGTACACGGGAATTTCATCATGTTGGTTTGATTTGTGTTCGCTACTTTGATAATTTGATATGTGGGTGGACCGATGCTTAGGTGCTGTTCTTACTTGAACAGACCTCCTACTTATGATTAACCCTCCCGCAAGCATCCGCGACTACGAGAAAAGTATTAAGGATAAATCGTAACCATATCATTAAACTCTAGGATCCAATCGGCCCCTTACGGAATAGTGCATAAACTGGGGTTTAAGTTTCTGTCACTCTCGCAACCCACCATATATTTACTACTCCACAATGCATTCCCTTAGGCCCAAATATGGTGAAGTGTCATGTAGTCGACGTTCACATGACACCACTAAAGGAATCACAACATACATACCATCAAAATATTGAACACATATCGAATTCACATGATTACTTGCAACATGATTTATCCCGTGACCTCAAGAATGAAAGTAACTACTCACAAAAAATAAACATGCTCATGATCAGAGGGGTATTAATAAGCATAATGGATCTGAACATATAATCTTCCACCAAATAAACCATATAGTAATCAACTACAAGATGTAATCAACACTACTAGTCTCCCCCTAGCAACAATCTATAGTTCCGGTAACCAGATTGAATGCAAGAGATGAACTAGGGTTTGAGATGAGATGGTGCTGGTGAAGATGTTAATGGAGATTGCCCTCCCCAAGATGGGAGAGTTGTTGGTGATGATGATGGCGATGATTTCCCCCTCCGGGAGGGAAGTTCCCCCGGCAGAATCGCTCCGCCGGAGGGCAAAAGTGCTCCTGCCCAAGTTCCACTTCGAGATGGCGGCGCTCTGTCCCGAAAGTATTCTCCTTATTTTTTTAGGTCAAAATCACTTATATACCAGAAGATGGGCACCGGAGGTGGTCCGAGGAGGCCACAATCCACCAGGGCGTGCCAGGGGGGCCTCGCGCGCCCAGGTGGGCTGTGCCCACCTGGTGGCCCCCTCTGGTGTTTATTGGCTCCAATATTTCTGTGACGCCCCCGATTTGACCGTACACTAATCATGCACGCAAATGTGTACGATCAAGATCAGGGACTCACGGGAAGATATCACAACACAACTCTAAAACATAAATAAGTCATACAAGCATCATAATACAAGCCAGTGGCCTCGAGGGCTCGAATACAAGTGCTCGATCATAGACGAGTCAGCGGAAGCAACAATATCTGAGTACAGACATAAGTTAAACAAGTTTGCCTTAAGAAGGCTAGCACAAACTGGGATACAAATCGAACGAGGCGCAGGCCTCCTGCCTGGGATCCTCCTAACTACTCCTGGTCGTCGTCAGCGGACTGCACATAGTAGTAGGCAGCTCCAGTGCCGTAGGTGTCGTCATCGACGGTGGCGTCTGGCTCCTGGACTCCAACATCTGGTTGCGACAACCAGGTAGAAAGGAAAGGGGGAGAAAGAGGGAGAGAAGCAACCGTGAGTACTCATCCAAAGTACTCGCAAGCAAGGAGCTACACTACATATGCATGGGTATATGTGTAAAGGGCCATATCAGTGGACTGAACTGCAGAATGCCAGAATAAGAGGGGGATAGCTAATCCTGTCGAAGACTACACTTCTGGCCATCTCCATCTTGCAGCATGTAGAAGAGAGTAGATTGAAGTCCTCCAAGTAGCATCGCATAGCATAATCCTACCCGGCGATCCCCTCCTCGTCGCCCTGTTAGAGAGCGATCACCGGGTTGTATCTGGCACTTGTAAGGGTGTATTTTATTAAGTATCCGGTTCTAGTTGTCATAAGGTCAAGGTACAACTCCGGGTCGTCCTTTTACCGAGGGACACGGCTATTCGAATAGATAAACTTCCCTGCAGGGGTGCACCACATAACCCAACACGCTCGATCCCATTTGGCCGGACACACTTTTCTGGGTCATGCCCGGCCTCGGAAGATCAACACGTCGCAGCCCCACCTAGGCACAACAGAGAGGTCAGCACGCCGGTCTAAATCCTATGGCGCAGGGGTCTGGGCCCATCGCCCATTGCACACCTGCATGTTGCGAACGCGGCCGGAAGCAGACCTAGCCTAGTGGCGTTCCAGTCCAATCCGGCGCGTGCCACTCATTCGCTGACGTCACGAAGGCTTCGGCTGATACCACGACGTCGAGTGCCCATAACTGTTCCCGCGTAGCTGCTAAGTGCGTATAGACCAAATGGCCAGACTCAGATCAAATACCAAGAACTCGTTAAGCGTGTTATGTCGAAGTAACCGCGGACGCCGTCCAGGGCCAGGCCCACCTCTCGCCTAGGTGGTCTCAACCTGCCTTGTCGCTCCGCCACAAAGATCCACTTGCGGGTACTCCTACGAGCCGACCCGACTTTAGTCACCACAGGTGTCATGTATATAGTATATAAATATATACCCGTGATCACCGCCCAAGTGATCACGGCCCGATAGTATAGCACAGCAGGCGGACAAGAATGTAGGGCCACTGATGGAAAACTAGCATCCTATACTAAGCATGTAGGATTGCAGGTAAAGGTAACAACAGTAGAAGCAAGGACAGGCTATGCATCAGGATAGGATAAACGGAAAGAAGTAACATGCTACACTACTCTAATGCAAGAGTATAGAGAAGAATAGGCGATATCTGGTGATCAAGGGGGGGCTTGCCTGGTTGCTCTGGCAAGTAGGAGGGGTCGTCAACTCCGTAGTCGAACTGGGCAGCAGCACTGTCGGTCTCGTAGTCTACCGGAGAGAAGATGGGGGGAAGAAACAGTAAATACAATGCAAACATAAGCATGACGATGCGTGACATGACAATGAGCAGTGCTAGGTGTGCCCTAACGCGGCAGTAGGTGGTACCGGCGAAGGGGGGGACATCCGAGAAAGTATTCCCGATGTTTCGCGTTTTCGGACAGACGGACCGGAGGGGGAAAGTTCCATGTTCGCTATGCTAGGAACGTGTGGCTGACAAACGGACTACGTATTCGGATTCGTCTCGTCGTTCTGAGCAACTTTCATGTACAAAGTTTTTCCATCCGAGCTACGGTTTATTTTATATTAAATTTTAAAGATTTAAATCATTTTTAGAATTTAATAAATTAATTTAATTTGAAATTTAATTAATGCATCAGCATGATGTCAGCAGTCAACGTTGACCGTTGACCTGGTCAACCTGACAGGTGGGTCCCACCTGTCAGGGGCTGTTAGCTAATTAACAGTAGTTAATTAGGTTAATTAGTTATTAAGTTAATTAATCTTAATTAGTTAATATTAACAGGATTAATTAAGTTAATTAATTATCTTTATTATTTATTTATTTATTTTTATTAATTTAATTTTTTTAAATCATTTTTTTTACGTTCTGTGGGCGGGGCCCATATGTCATAGGCCCATAGGGGCCTATCGGGTTCGGGCGCTCGGGTGCGGGTGTGGGTCACGGAGCGGGCGCAGAACCCGGGCGACGGTGAGCGAGCGGGGGACGCGGGTCACTGCGCCGAGTGTGGGCGAGGCGGGTCGGCGAGCACGACGGGGCACTGGGCGCGGCCAGCAATCCCAGGAGCGCGGGCGACGACGAGCCTGGGCGAGGGGGAGAGACCCGACGAGGCAGGGCGGAGAGCGGTGGCCGAGCGCGGCCACGGCGGGCGCGCGTGGTCGCAGGGGGAGCCGGGGGAGGGGGTGCGCCGCCCGTAGCGATGGGCACCGCGCGGTGAGCGCGGACAGGACGAGGGAGCAGCGGGACGGTGCGGCGACGAGCGTGGTTGTGGCCGCGTCGGCGCGCGCGTGCACGACTGCGCGAGGAGCTGACGCGGGCAGGGGGGAGAGAGGAGGAGAGGCCGGGGCCTCACCGGCGGTCGTGGGGACAAGGCAGTGGGCGCGAGGGAGAGACGGGGACGACGGCGACGGTGGTGAAGCAGGTCGGCGGGGGAGCACTCCGGCGTCGGCGTCCAGGCGCGTGGCGCGGCTCGATCCGTCGGCTTCGGGGTCGGTGACGAGGCGAGGCGCCGGCGTCAAGGAGTGGGGCGGCGCGGTCGCCGGGGAGAGGTGGCGGGGTCGGGACGAGGCCGACGGGGGGGTGCGGGGCGTCGGGGGCAAGCGGGGCGACGGGGTCGTCGGGGCGGCGTCGCCCCGATTGGATCGGGGGAGTGGGGGGGAGAGGGCGCAAGAGGGGGTGGGGGAGTGGGGGGTGGATCGGGCTAGGGTTTGCTGGGGGTGGATAAGGGGAGAGTGGGGGTGGGCCGGCCGGCTGGGCCTTTGCCCAGTTGGGCTGGCCAGCTGGGCCACAGTTGGCCCAGTGTGGGGGGGCTTCTCTTTTCTTTTCTTCTGTTTTGTTTTGCATTTCTTTTATTTATTTCTCTTTTCTGTTTTATTTTATTTTAAATTATCTAGGCATTTTATAAAAATGTGTTTATTACACCATATTTACTTATCCAAAATATGGCACCTCCCGAACATTTTGTTTTAAATTTTGAAAAACTTTTATTGTTGATATTAATTGAATTTAAATGATGAAACGGTTTTGAATCATCGCACGGTTAACAACAGTAACCAAAGTGACGTGGCATGATTAGCGTGGGATTACTGTAGCATGATTATCCGGGCGTTACAATTTCTTAAATATTCCATAAAAAATCCTCGTGAAGTTTTAGCTCATTTGGAGTTGTGCAGAATAGGTGGCCTGATGTAGCTTTTTCAGGTCCAGATTTCCAGCTGCCAGAATTCTCCCTCTGTGTGTTCCTTGCAAATTATAAGAAAAAAGGCATTAGAATTACTCCAAAAAGCATTATTATAGATAAAAACATTGTAAATAACAGTACGAAAACATGATGCAAAATGGACGTATCAACTCCCCCAAGCTTAGACCTCGCTTGTCCTCAAGCGAAAACCGAAATCGAAAAACATATCCACATGCTTTAAGAGAGAGGTGTCGATAAAAACAAAATACGGACATAGAAGCATCATGTTGATTATTATAACAGCAACAAATTTAAACATAAAATTTTTATCATAGAACTTTTATCATACACTTCCCATGAATAAGTAATAGTTCATCACACAATTGAAGTATAAAGCAAAAACTCTATTAGAAACCAACAAACTATGTTCTCAGTCAACTTTGCAACTACAATTCATCATCTTTTCTAGAAGGGTCACGTGTCGGAGCCTTTAGGCAAGTCCACATACTCAACCATCATATAGTCTTCCATGATTGCTAACACCCATCGAGTACACATGAGCAAAACGTTTCAACCGGACACATAGAAAGATAGGGGCTTATTGTTTCGCCTCCCAACATACTCACCTCAAGGGTGATGTCAACAATAATAACTCATGCTATCTATATTCAACTGGACATATGTTCCTAGATCTTTCCTCACCACATGATGCTTGCCAAAAGAGAAAAATAAAAGGAATAGAAGGAAAACTTTGACTCTTTGCATAAAAGTAAATACATAAAAGTAAAAGATAGGCCCTTCACAGAGGGAAGCAGAGGTTGCCATGCGCTTATTTGTTTGCATGCTCAACCCCTTAGTGCAAAAGAACGTCATGTTACATTGCCCCTTAATATGACAACCTTTATTATGCAGTCTGTCGCTTTTATTCTTTGTCATAGAAGTTCGTGCAACGCTCAATTTTCTCTTACATTAAAAGATCTCACATATTTAGAAGCAATTTTTATTGCCTTTTTGCACCGATAACAACTTACTTGAGGAATCTTGTTCAATCCCTAGGTAGGTATGGTGGACACTTGAAAAAGATTTGGATTTAAGGGTTTTTGGATGCACAAGTAGTATTCTACTTAGTGCGGAATTTTTGGCTAGCAAAGATAGGGGTCAAGCATCACATGTTAAAGGATCTATGACAATATGACTTCTATGTGAATATAAACATACATAAACCATTACGTTGTCTTCCTTGTCCAACGTCAACAATTTTGGCATATAATATTTTGATGAGGGCTCACAATCACAAAAGATCTCTAGGATAGTATATTTATATGTGAATCTTCCCTTCCCTTATTAATTCTTTCATGAGTTGCATCATCGAACAATGCTATGTTTGTTAATCTCTAATAAATTTTCTTACTTATACTTTTCCTTATGTGGTGCTATCACTTACCATAGGATTAGTATATGATCTTATTGATTTATTTCCTTTCTTTTGTTTGCTTCATTTCTCTTTTTCTTTTCTTTATTTGCAACATGAAAGTAAGAAAGTAAAAACTCGAACTAACTTTATTATATAACTTGCACACGATAACAATGATAGATCACTAAGAAAACTCTCAAAGAAGAAAAGATCGAACTAAACTTTATTCATCTAAGCCAGAGGTTGAACTAAGATAAGTAAAAGCAAAAAATATAGTGGGATGATACGATACCGGGGCACCTCCCCCAAGCTTGGCAGAAGCCAAGGGGAGTACCCATACCCGATACTCAGTAATCCTTTGGTGGTGAAGAAGCTTCTTCCTCCTCCTCGGCCAGCAGTGCTTGTGCTGTCACCGGGGATGAATTTACAGTAGCTTCCTTGCCCTTGCCTCCCTTGACGGTGTCCGTAGGCCCCTCCCTCTTTGTCCCAATCTTCATCAGCCAAGCATCTTCTTCCATGTTGTTGGAGGAGCAGGAAGACATGATGCCTGACTTGATAAATCTAACGAGAAACAGCAAGAAAACAGAACAGAGGATTTCTTCGCGATACGGTGGTTAACAGGTTTGGGGAGGATATATAGAATTTTTATCTTGCAGGACAAGTATACAGAAGAAAAACAGTGTCCAGAAGGTGCCCCAGGTGGGCACAACCCACCTGGGCGCGCCAGGCATGCCTGGGGCGCCCTGGTGTCTTGTGCCCACCAGGGGACGCTTCCTGGGAGTTTCTTTATTTCAAAAATTCTAAACTATTCCAAAATTGACAAAAATATTTTTGTGGATTTTTCGGAGTCCGTTTACTTACCGTATCACGTACCTCCTTATTTTGATGATTCTGGAGTGTTCCGGAAGGACTCTTTTATGTGTTCTTCCGGTGTCAAAGTTTGGATAATATTACTTTCAACATTAATAGGCGTACCTAAGATATAATGCTTTATTCGTTGCCCGTTGACAACCTTCGGGTTAGTGCCTTCAAAATTATTTATTTTGATGGCTCCAAACCGGTAAACCTCCTCGATGACATATGTGCCTTCCCATTTCGAGAGGAGCTTTCCTGCAAAGAATCTAGAACGAGAGTTGTAGAAAAGAACATATTCTCCAACTTTAAACTCACGCTTTTGGATTCTTTTGTCATGCCATCTTTTAACTTTCTCTTTGAATAATTTTGCATTTTCATAAGCCTGGGTTCTCCATTCATCTAAAGAGCTAATATCAAATAACCTCTTTTCACCAGCAAGTTTGAAATCATAGTTGAGTTCTTTAACTACCCAATATGCTTTATGCTCTAACTCAAGAGGCAAATGACAAGCTTTTCCATAAACCATTTTATAAGGAGACATACCCATAGGATTTTTATATGTTGTTCTATAACCCAAAGTGCATCATCTAATTTCTTAGACCAATTCTTCCTGGACCTATTGACAGTCTTTTGCAAAATTAATTTTATTTATATATTGCTAAGTTCAACTTGACCACTAGACTGAGGATGATAGGGTGATGCAATTCTATGGTTAACATCATACTTAGCAAGCATCTTACGGAAAGCACCATGAATAAAGTGTGAACCACCATTAGTCATTAAATATCTAGGGACTCCAAACCTTGGGAAAATTACTTCCTTAAGCATTTTAATAGAGGTGTTGTGATCAGCACTACTAGTTGGAATAGCTTCTACCCATTTAGTAACATAATCAACAACAACCAAAATATGTGTATACCCATTAGAGGAAGGAAAAGGTCCCATGTAATCGAATCCCCAAACATCAAATGGTTCAACAGCAAGTGAATAATTCATAGGCATTTCTTGACGCTTACCAATATTACCTATTCTTTGGAATTCATCACAAGATGAGACATACTTACGAGCATCCTTGAAGAGAGTAGGCCAATAAAATCCAGACTGCAATACCTTGTGGGTAGTTCTATCTCTAGCATGATGCCCTCCATAAGCTTCGGAGTGACATTTCCGTAGGATTTGTCCCTGTTCATGCTCAGGTAGACAACGTCTAATAATACCATCTACTCCTTCTTTATAAAGATTTGGGTCATCCCAAAAGTAATGTCTTAAATCATAGAAGAATTTTTTATTTTGTTGGTAAGTAAAGCTAGGTGGTAAATATTTAGCAACAATGTAATTAGCATAGTCAGCATACCAAGGAGTACTATTAGCAACAATTATTGCAGCTAACTGCTCACCAGGAAAACTATCATCAATAGGAAGTGGGTCATCAAGCACATTTTGAAGTCTAGACAAGTTATCAGCTACTGGGCTCTCAGCTCCTTTTCTATCAATGATATGTAAATCAAATTCTTGTAACAGGAGAACCCAACGAATAAGTCTAGGTTTAGCATCTTTCTTTTCCATAAGATATTTAAGAGCAGCATGGTTTGTGTGAACAGTTACTTTGTAATCAACAATATAAGGTCTAAATTTATCACAAGCAAACACCAGTGCTAAGAATTCTTTTTCATTAGTAGCATAATTTCTTTGAGCACTGTCTAGAGTTTTACTAGCATAATGAATAACATTCAATTTCTTATCAACTCTTTGTCCTAGAACAGCACCAACAGCATAATCACTAGCATCACACATAATTTCAAAAGGCAAGTTCCAATCAGGTGGTTGAACAATAGGTGCAAAAATTAAGGCTTTCTTGAGTGTTTCAAAGGCTTCTAAACAATCGTCATAAAAAACAAAAGGAATATCCTTTTGCAAAAGATTAGTAAGAGGCCTAGAAATTTTAGAAAAGTCTTTGATAAACCTCCTATAGAAACCAGCATGACCTAAGAAACTATGAATACCTTTTATGTCCTTAGGACATGGCATTTTCTCAATTGCATCAACCTTAGCTTGGTCCACTTCGATACCTCTTTCAGAAATTTTATGAGCCAAGACAATGCCTTCATTAACCATAAAGTGGCACTTCTCCCAATTCAAGAGAGGATTTGTTTGTTCACATCTCTGCAAAACTCGATCAAGATTGCTTAAACAATCATCAAAAGACTTCCCATAAACAGAAATACATCCATGAAAACCTCAACAATATTTTCACAAAAGTCAGAGAATATAGCCATCATGCATCTTTGAAAGGTACCAGGTGCATTACATAGACCAAAAGGCATACGTCTATTAGCATAAGTTCCAAAAGGACAAGTAAAGGTGGTCTTTTCTTGATCAGGTTGAGATACAGGTATTTGTGAAAAGCTAGAATATCCATCAAGGAAGCAAAAGTGTGTGTGCTTAGATAATCTTTCAAGCATTTGATCAATAAAAGGCAAAGGGTAATGATCTTTTCTAGTAGCTTTGTTTAACTTTCTGAAATCAATTACCATTCTATAGCCTGTAACAATTCTTTGTGGGATAAGTTCATTCTTATCATTAGGGACAACAGTTATACCTCCCTTCTTAGGGACACAATGAACATGACTTACCCATCTACTATCAGCTATAGGATAGATTATACCTGCTTCCAGAAGTTTTAATATTTCCATTCTTACCACCTCTTTCATCGTCGGATTTAACCGACGTTGGTGATCAACAACGGGTTTAGCATCAGGTTCCATATTAATTTTGTGCTGACATAGAGTGAGACTAATGCCCTTTAAATCATCAAGAGTATATCCAATAGCAGCTCGGTGCTTCCTTAGAACTTTCAATAATCTTTCTTCTTCATGTTCTGAAAGGTTAGCACTGATAATAACAGGATATATCTTCTTTTCATCAAGATAAGCATATTTCAGAGTGTCTGGCAATTGTTTTAATTCAAACACAGGATCACCTTTAGGTGGAGGAGGACCCCCTAGAGTTTCAATAGGCAAATTGTGTTTAAGCAGATGGCGTTGTTCAAAGAAAATCTTATCTATTTCATTTCTTTCATGCATATGAAAATCATTTTCATGGTCTAGCAAGTATTGTTCTAAAGGATCAGTAGGTGGCACAACAATAGAAGAAAGACCAATTAATTCATCCTTACTAGGCAATTCTTTTTCATGATGATTTCTACTAAACTTGGAAAAAATAAACTCATGAGACTCATCACCAAAACTAACACCGACAGTTTGTTTCTTACAATCTATCTTAGCATTTACTCTCTTCAAGAAAGGTTGACCAAAGATAATGGGACAGAAGTCATCTTGTGGGGAACCAAGAACAAGAAAATCAGTAGGGTATTTTATTTTCCCACACAAGACTTCAACATCTCTAATAATACCACAAGGTGATATGGTGTCTCTATTTGCAAGTTTAATAGTAACATCTATGTCTTTTAACTCTGTAGGTGCTATGTCTTTCCTAATTTCTTGATACAAAGTGTAAGGAATAGCACTCGCACTAGCACCCATGTCACATAAACCATGATAACAGCGATCTCCTATTTTAACTGAAATGACAGGCAGGCCAACAACTTGTCTATTTTAATCCCTTTTTTCGGGTTTGGCAATTCTAGCAGCTTCTGCACAGAAGTAGATAACATGCCCATCCACATCTTCTTCTAAGAGATCTTTAACCATAGCAATATTAGATTCAACTCTAATTTGTTCATCAGGTTTAGGTGTTCTAACATAGCTTTTGTTAACCACAGTTGAAACTTTAGCATGTTCCTTTATCCTAACAGGAAAAGGTGGTATCTCAATATAAGCAGTAGGAACAACTGGATCAACATTATAAAGTAAAGTTTCTTCTTTAACCGGTACCGGTTCTTTAATTTCATCTTTAATAGGTGTGTGATATTTAAACCACTTCTCTTTAGGGAGTTCAACATGAGTAGCAAATGATTCACAAAAGGAGGCTACTATCTCAGAGTCAAGTCCATATTTAGTGCTAAACTTTTGAAAAGCATCGGTATCCATAATAGATTTAACACAATCATATTTAAGCTTTATACCCGACTCTTTACCTTCGTCGAGTTCCCAATCTTCAGAGTTGCGTTTAATCTTTCCAAAAGATCCCACAAGAATTCAATAGTTTTCTTCATAAAAGAACCAACACAAAAAGTATCCAGCATGGTTTGATCATTACGAGAAAGCCGAGCATAAACGTTCTGGATAATAATTTCTCTAGAGAGCTCATGATTGGGGCATGAATATAACATTGACTTAAGCCTCCCCCAAGCTAGAGCGATACTTTCTCCTTCACGAGGCCAAAAATTATATATATATAATTCCGATCACGATGAACTAGATGCATAGGATATTTTTTTTTGGTGAAACTCCAATTTTAAACGATTCCAATTCCATGATCCAATATCATCGCATAGCCTATACCATGCCAATGCTTTTCCCTTCAAAGATAAAGGGAAAACCTTTTTCATCACCTCATCTCCGGGTAAACCTGCAAGCTTAAACAATCCACAAATTTGTTCCACATATATCAAGTGCATATCAGGATGTTCGGTTCCATCTCCTGCATAAGGATTAGCTAGCAGTTGTTCTATCATACCCGAAGGAATTTCATATTCAATATTTTCAGTAGATGCAGTAGGTTGAGGGGCAATTAATTGTGGTTCCGGATGAGGTGAAGATACCCCGAACAAACCCCTCAAAGGATTGTTTTCCATAGTAGCAAGTGACAATAAATTTCAGCACACTATATAAATGTTTCCTTACCGAATTCCACTTACCAAAGGCGCTTCACTCCCCGGCAACGGCGCCAGAAAATAGCCTTGATGACCCACAAGTATAGGGGATCAATTGTTTCTCTTTTTGATAAGTAAGAGTGTCGAACCCAACAAGGAGCAGAAGGAAATGACAAGTAGTTTTCAGTAAAGTAATGTCTGCAAGTGCTGAAATTGTAAGTAGCGAGTAGTTTGATAGCAAGGTAATTTGTAACGAGCAGATGACGATAATTGTAACAAGTATGCAGCAAGGTAGCCCAATCCTTTTGAGGCAAAGGACAGGCCAAAATGGTCTATTATAATAATCAAAGTGTTCTTGAGGGTACACTGGAATTTCATCTAGTCACTTTCATCATGTTGGTTTGATTTGTGTTCGCTACTTTGATAATTTGATATGTGGGTGGACCGGTGCTTAGGTGTTGTCCTTACTTGAACGAACCTCCTACTTATGATTAACCCTCCCGCAAGCATCCGCAACTACAAGAAAACTATTAAGGATAAATCCTAACCATAGCATTAAACTCTAGGATCCAATCGGTCCCTTACGGAATAATGCATAAACTGGGGTTTAAGTTTCTCTCACTCTCGCAACCCACCATCTATTTACTACTCCACAATGCATTCCCTTAGGCCCAAATATGGTGAAGTGTCATGTAGTCGACGTTCACATGACACCACTAAGGGAATCACAACATACATACCATCAAAATATCGAACACATATCAAATTCACATGATTACTTGCAACATGATTTATCCCGTGACCTCAAGAACGAAAGTAACTACTCACAAACAATAAACATGCTCATGATCAGAGGGGTATTAATATGCATAATGGATCTGAACATATAATCTTCCACCAAATAAACCATATAGTAATCAACTACAAGATGTAATCAACACTACTAGTCACCCCTAGCAACAATCTATAGTTCCGGTAACAAGATTGAATACAAGAGATGAACTAGGGTTTGAGATGAGATGGTGCTGGTGAAGATGTTGATGGAGATTGCCCTCCCCAAGATGGGAGAGTTGTTGGTGATGATGATGACGATGATTTCCCCCTCCGGGAGGGAAGTTCCCCGGCAAAATCGCTCCGCCGGAGGGCAAAAGTGCTCCTGCCCAAGTTCCGCCTCGAGACGGCGACGCTCCGTCCCAAAAGTCTTCTCCTTATTTTTTCTAGGTCAAAATCACTTATATACCAGAAGATGGGCACCGGAGGTGGGCCGACGAGGCCACAACCCACCAGGGCGCGCCTGGGGGGCCTGGCGCGCCCAGGTGGGTTGTGCCCACCTGGTGGCCCCCTCTGGTGTTTATTGGCTCCAGTATTTCTTAAATAATTCCATAAAAAATCTCCGTGGAGTTTCAGCTCATTTGGAGTTGTGCAGAATAGGTGGTCTGACGTAGCTTTTTCAGGTCCAGATTTCGAACTGCCAGAATTCTCCCTCTTGGTGTGTTCCTTGCAAATTATGAGAAAAAATGCATTAGGATTACTCCAAAAAAGCATTATTATAGATAAAAACATTGTAAATAATAGTAAGAAAACATGATGCAAAATGGACGTATCAGGGTGCAGCTTCCTTTTGCCATTTTATTTTTTGGCAGACAAGTTTATTTCTTGTCCGGTAAGTATACGAATTAGAAACCAAGTCGGTTTGGGATTGTGATCGCGACACAATGCCGCCTCTGGTCCTAATATATATACAGCTACCGGCTGCGGCCAAAGACACACCGAAAACACCTTGGGTTTTGCCTCATCTCGCAACTTGCGCCGCCATCGTAGTCTACATCATCCCAAACGCCGGCGTGCATCGGCGCGTGGGAGAGCAGGTCTCCGGAACCATTCGTCCTTGCAATCCTGCACCGGGAGAGGACGAATTAGGTTTTTGGGAAGCGCTCTGCGCGACTGCTCAATTTCGTCATCACGGGTCGTCTTCCGTCCAAGTCGGGCGGTGCTACTCATCGTCGCCTTCATCGCTGTCAGCAGCAGATCGTCGCCAACATCGTCATCAACACCGTCGCACCCACAATAGCTAATGAACAGTACGTCCAACATCATCTGTTCATGTCTGTCTCTACAGCTGTTGTTTCGTGTACGCTGCTGCTTTGCATGTTCTGCTGTCCCTCTAGTTTGCTAGATCGTTGTATGCTAGTATCTATTCTAGTCATGAATTATTTACTGGAATTAATCATGAACTTGCCTAATTTTCCAACAACACTTTCTTAATAGAACTAAAATCATGAAAAGTATTTTGGAACAGAAGGAGTACCAAAAAGAGAACATAGCGAATAATATGAAAAGAGAGAAAACAATTGATGATATGAATTTCTGATCATGTTCCTAGAGATGCCCGTGGCAAATGATATTCTAAACCGAAGAATAGATAGGATGACATGGATCTTCTCAAATAAGAGGGACGAATGACATGGTACTCACCACCAGCTCTATGTACGTCTATGTGATTTGGTCGTTTCTAGCACTGGCTTGCTTTCCAGATGTGGATGTTTGGATGAAGCTGCCCTGTATTTATAGGCAATGCTAAATAAATAGAAAATAGATGTTTGGAAGCCGTGTCTGCGCAAGCTTTCGCATGGCATCCACACACATTCACGTGCATGTTGAAATGTTGCTATTGTCAACATTTCAGGCCCCGCAAGCCCGCGCACGTTGATACGTGTAGGTATGAAGGTTTGACCAAAACCTTACCATCTTATAGCAATGATGACTAGATAAAAATGCAACTAGTTCACAAAGATAATTGAGACGTTGCAAGGAGTAACGAACGTTTTTCTAGTGTGTGATGCTAAATTGCGGGTCAAGGCCTGGCCGTATGGTTAGGACGTGATAGCTTGACGACAAGTAACAAATTAAGTTTGGAGGAGCCGATACGGTGAAAATGTATCTATTTTTCAGGCCACTTTATGTATAATTTGACATATAACTTTACCCTAATAAATAAATCTCATCGTTACTAGCACTATTTTTTGCAAAAACCCAAAATTGTGTTTGTGAATGTGTAGGAATTTAAATCTAGAGAAAATAATATAAAATATATTCCAGAGTTTCAGAAGAAAAATAATGGCACACAAAACAAAACTTGGGATGGTCCACACTTGGGGCTCTCACACCCAGGTCGTGCATCTAGGGCCTGGGTATGGGTGTGCTGGCCCTAGGTAGTGCACCTCATGAGTCTTCCCTTAGGGCATCTACAGCGCTCGCCGCACATGCGCCTCATGCGAGAAAGAAAAGAATGAAGCGCCCGCTGCATATCTTTGTGTCATAGCGCATCTCCAAGCATCCCGCGTTGGAGATGCCATTATGATTACAAAATAAGGGGTTCAACCGAAAAGCCAAAAGATTGTGTTTCCTTTTTTTTCTTCCACGACGAGAGAAGATGTCTCTACCGGTATTTATTTCAGGGATAGATCAGATTGCCTTCTCCGTTGTCGGGGAGACCTCCTCTCTGGAGTCGTTGACACCATGTCTTCCACCATCGACACTATCATGTTTTTCCGCTCATGTGTGAGCGATTTGTGTATGAGATGGATGGGAATTGGGTGATGTCAATCATATAATAGTGTTATTTTAGCCAATGTAATAGTGTTTTGATGTTATATTAGTGGCTCTAGTTCTGTTGTTGTTCTTGAACTATTGTTTCTTGCAACTTTGTTGTTTGTAATGTAGCCACATTTTGTTTCTTGCAACTACGGCCCAAAAGTAGCAACATTTTGGAACTGAATCATATATGTTATCATGATGTTAATTAATTGTTTAGATTATTTCTATAAGTTGTTTCACATTTATATCTCCAAATAGGTGCCCCTAAGGGCAACATACCAGAATATTATGGGTGTGGACTATGATTTGTGGATCAAATGTGTCCATTCAATGCTATTCTTTTGCTTCGATGGCCTCGAGAAATGATCATCTTAGTTAAACTATATATATTCACGATGACTTGTGGGGTGGGACAAAAGATGGCGGATACCTATATAAGTACATCTGATAACATTAGGAATACACGCCTACATAGACAAAAGTACATGTATTTCGAATTACTTGCTCAACTAAATATACACAATCATATGACTAATTATCATCCATTCCATATTCCACCCTCGCATTTTAATACTCTTAGCTTGCTTTTACTAGTTTTGGCTACCATCTATAGTCATCGCTTTTATTTATTTATTGGCAACAATCACCAATATCCTTGCACACCATCCAATGCCTTGATGCAACATGGAGCGTCGATGTCGCGTCACCTCTCTCCTTCATCAGCTCGAAGTCGCGCATGCCGTTGAATTTGTGGTTCTTCTTATCCCCATCGCGTTAATGTCGTATGAAGCCTGAGTACCGTGACATTGCTCGCTTTCGCTAAATTGAAGCCATGTGAATCCTCGACATTGCGATGCTGCCACCTCCATCACCTAAACTCCAAATATAGCCTCGGAGCCGCGAGGTCCTGATGCGTCTCAAATGTATCTATATTTTTTGTCATTTAACGCTACTTTTATATCGTTTCTACACAGTTTTACCACTTTTTATAGGATTTTAGTGGACTAGCCTATTGTCATAGTGCCCTGTGTAAATTATTGTTTTGTACATGCTTTTGGAAATTTCGGAATTATTATTCTCCGAGGACTAAGAAATCAAATAAAATATGTTGCAAAGATTCAACACCAGAATGACACTATGGGCCGGAGACCCGCCAGGGGAGGCCAGGTGCCCCAAGCGGGTGGGCCACGCGGCCAGACCCCCTAGTCGCGTCATATGTCCGCATCCCCTCTAACGATCAGCTCCGCCGAATGTTGATCCCCTGGATCTATATATACCCAAGAACCCTATATTTATCGAGATTTTTTACGCCGCGGCCTGGATGCATTTCGAGGTAATCCTATCTGTAGTCCCTTTTCTGATACTCTATTAGAGGGGACTATTATTACCAGAGCCATCTACATCAACCTTATTGCTCCGATGATCATCATGAGTAGTCTTCCTTGGACTTTGGGTCTATAGTAGTAGATATGTGGCATATCCTCTTGTTTCTCAATACAAAGATCACATGAGCTGCCCTACATGATTATGATCCATCTAATGTAATTTCTGATGTGTTTGTTGCAATGTGATGAATTGTGACTTTCTGATCAGATTATGTATGGATTTCTATTTGGTTTATTTGAGTCTCTGATGCATGATTTATATACATGCATGCTCTTCAATCTATTAGTCTTGCACTGACCATGTTTAAATGAATGATCTTCAAGAGAGTTGTGTATGCAACACGGGTTTAACCTTGGAAGTAATCTATCTTAATGACATAAAAACAAGAAAGAGCTTGTATTATGTGATTGCCACTAAGGATAAAAAGATAGTTGCCTAGTTATCTCACTTATAAACGGGAGGTAAAGATAATACACTATCGACATTATATCATCTTGCTTAATGCAATACTCTATTTTACTTAATACTTTGAAATGTATGATGGAATTGTATTTTCAAGTGGAGTACTAGATATAGATGAAGTTGAATAATGGTCTACGTATGTAAGTACATAATGCCCATATGCAATCATGACATGTATGATTAGTCATAGCACTGTAATTTAATCAATATGCAACTGTAATTTGTTCACCACACATATGTTACTTTAGGAGAGATACCATTAGTGAAATTATGGATCCCGTACTTTATTCCTCCTAAATGCAACATTGTTTGCTTTGTTTTCTATTCTTTTACAATCCAAACTTTTACTTCATCAATTAAAAACCAATTCCAACCACACAGTACATTAATTCTTGTAAATAACAAAGATGGTAGGATTGAAAACCTCAAGTCTAAGTTGGGGACCAATAGAAGTTCTCTAGTTGTGTGCAGGTGCTGATAATTGACTCGTTAAAGAACTCTCCGGATTGATACATTGGTTATTAAGGGAAACTAGATTCATGTTATAAACTCTTGCTCTTTGATACTTGCATCCTTCACTATCTTATGGAAAGAGTTTGTTGGCCCCAAAGTCAAGGGTTTGTAGAATGCAATAAGTTTTCCCACCATTGAGACTCAGGGTATCGATCCGCGGAGTCTTGGTTTACAATCAATGATCAGTACATGCACACAAATAAGATACTTCACTTCGTCCACAACACTCCTAGTAAGGGTATCCACCTTACTAGTGTTCCTAGTTATAAGCATTAATGTATTTTGTGGTTGGAAGTAGTGGTTGCAAGAAATTAAACAAAACGGTACAGAGTGTAAACAATAAGAAAAAAAGGGTTGATAGAGGTTGTGATCATAAGGAATAATGCACTAGTAACCATAACTTCACTAGTGGCATCTCTCCAGAAAACATAGTATAGGTGTGGTGAACAAATCGCAGTTATGCATCGATTAAATTAAAGTTTTATGATTGACCTTACATATCATGATTGCATATATGTGTTACCACCTTGTATCCGTAGACTGTTATCCAACTGCATATGTAGCTAATACTCCACTAGAGACCTCTATTCGGCATGCATCTCTAAGTATTAAGTAAAAATAGAGCATTGCATTACGATAATGTTGATAGTATAATCTCTTTACCTCCGGCTCATCACTGAGACAACTAGGCAATCTTTTTTCCATTAAAACAATACAAGCCTTTTTCTTTTTCTGTCACTGAGATAGATTACTTGCAAGATTAAACACGACTAACATACACAACTCCCTCTTGAAGATCATTTATGTAAGATTGAAACAATGGCCTAGGATTTACACCCAGAGCCCATGTACGGGGAGGGGAACCACAATGATGCTCCGAAGAAGGATGTGATACCCATATGCATCACCAAAGCTGAAACGCTGAGCTTTCGCTTGGAGTCTCACTCATTCCACACCGAGGTTGCCAACTAACTCAGAGGGTATGCCCATCACTACGAGATTGAGGCTTCTAGATCATGATTTGTGAGTTGCTACTTCTGTGGCAATGACAACACCAAGACCACCTCCACCCTTCCCCTTGCCATCCACACATTCCAGGTGAAAAGCCACCACTGCTGCAGCCTACACGCCAAAGAGACAACCATGTAACCTCACCTTCTAGGTTCATGATATGTGCATTTTAGCATAATAATTTCGAAAGCTCAGTAATCTACTTTTACACATATTTAATCATCTTTGCATCATTTAACCTTGAGTTTATCTTATATTGTGGAGGATTGCTGAAGGACTTATCAAAAAAGTTGTGACGGACTAATTCGTGAAGAAACTATATTTCTAGAATCTCATAAAAATAAAGCTAAAATACGAGACCTCCTCCCTCGTGCCTATATTACCACTTATGCGCGCTAGCACTCACACGCCCGACTGCGTGGACCGGCCCAACGATGAGCTGAAGAGCTCGCTCGCAATGCGTGGTTTCATTCATGGTCGCTCGGTTAGCTGTTGACCGGTCATGGTTAGTTGTTGACCAATGACTTCTAAAACAAAGAATAAAGAAAAACAGGAATTCAAAGACAAATGCTCATGAATTTTTAAAAAGTTTGTGAACTCGAAAAAGTTCATGGGTCTGAGAAAAGAGCTCGCTAACTTGAAAAAGCTCATGGGGTTTGAAAAAAGAAACTCGTGGGGTTTAAAAAATGTTCATGAATTTGGAAAGTTCACAGAATAAAAAAATTTGGAGTTGAATTTTTTTATGGATTTGAAATAAAGTCTTTGTATTTGAAAAACTTCACAAATTTTTAAAAAATCATGAATATAAAAAAGTTTATGAATTTGAAAGAAATTCATAAATTTTATTAAAAACTAAAAATTTAGAAAATCTTTTATAATTTGAAAATAGTTGAATAAGTTGAAAAGGAAAGGAAAAAACAAAAACTACTAAGATAAAACAGAAAAAAGA
Organism: Triticum aestivum; assembly: GCF_018294505.1. Taxonomy (NCBI): domain Eukaryota; kingdom Viridiplantae; phylum Streptophyta; class Magnoliopsida; order Poales; family Poaceae; genus Triticum; species Triticum aestivum. The sequence goes on along the minus strand of NC_057799.1, from coordinate 112,111,303 downwards.
AGAAGAAACAAAAAAACATAAAGAAAAAAGGGGAAGCTTCTGGAAGCTTCCCAATTCGGAACGAAGTTGTCGTTTGAAAACGCTTAATGGGCAAGCCCTAAGAGAATCGAACGCGAAGGAGAGCATATGCACCAGTTGCAAAAACGCCTGTAACGGGCACGGCAGGTGCCAAATGGGGTTTGAGCTAAAAAAACGCGCCAGGGATGTATGTCATATGTACTGATTCCTAACAGCAATCGCCTACGGGCGACGTCTAGCGCATCGACCTAGTAGTGCGGGTTGTTCCATGCGCGTTGTAGGTTCTTTCAGGTCTGGTTTTCTATTTTTTTTTTTCTGTTTTGTTATTTCCTTGGTTTTGTTTGTTTTCATCGATTTTTTTTATATTTTTCATTTGTCTCCATTTTGCTTTGGTTTCCTTTGTATTCTCTTTTTTTTGTTATACTCTGGTTTTCCTTATGTTTCTTTCTTGGTTTTCCTTTGATTTATTTTTTCTTTTTAGTTTTCTTTTTAAACACATATATAAATTTTCTCAATACACAATGTACATTTCTAGAGCACATCTGGAACAATTTTTATGATACATGTTGGAATATATTTCTAACGTGTCGTTCATTTTTCAAAAAAAAACATGTTTTGAACATTTTTTCGAAATACATGTTGTACATTTTTTAATAGCAATAAACATGTTTTCTAAACTACACAAACATATTTTCATTTGCATTGTATACAAATGTTAGAAAATCTTCATGGACATATTTTGGATAGGTGTGATTATTTATTTAAAATGGCACATACATTTTTAACCTACGATTTTTGTCACATTGTATATAACATTTTTTTCAAATGTCACGACATTTTTGTAAAACATGGGAAAATTTTCATAAAATATCAGGTAAATTTAATAAATGGTGTGAATTTTAATTTTTTTAATTTACGCATTTAAAAAAATTATACACATTATAGAAAAATGCATCTATTTTTTTAAACACCGGAATATTTTTATTCGGATGAAATTTTTTTAAATTTTTTTAAAACTGTGCTAAATTGTTTTTTACAATAGGTTAACATTTTTCTGAATTCCTGATTAATTTTTCTTAAGGAAGTTTAAGTTTTTGAACAATATGCGTTTAAAGTATATATAAAAGGAAAAGGCAAAAAAAATCAAGTGACATCAGCCCGACGAGCTTGTCATACTGGGCCGGTCCACCATCGTGCCCTACAGCCAAGGTAGCGATGTGCACGCCCAGTTTTTTGCCAGAATCTGGGGATTCTCCCAAAATCCGACCCCTACCCAGCTTCTCCCAGAATCTCTTAGCCCCATTTGGGAGAAGCTGGGTAGGGGTCGGATTCTGGGAGAATCCCCAGATTCTGGCAAAAGAATTAGGCCGCATTGTAGTAAGCTAGTACACATTCAACCCACATTTGTTTGACTATAAATGGAGATACGAAAAGATGGGTTGCCACAATACAGGGTTATACATATGGATGAGCACTCTACATACGGACCTCAAAGCATTTGTATGGTGGATGCTACACCGATAGGTATCCCATATGTTAGAAACACCTTTAGGTATCAAACAATCTCTCCAAGTGTAAAGTGTTGGAATTTTACCCCCATAAGGTCAAAATGGACTAGGATTGTGCCAATTTCAGTGATTAACACGTTAAGATATGACTCCGTCAAAGGTATGAAACATATTTCACTCAGTTAAAATAGATTATATTTGTTAGACAATATAAACAGGGCCGGACAATATTACTGACATGCTTATTACGACTTACAACGAAACAACATTCCTCGCTGTTGTTTTCCCTCTTGCGGGCTTCGTCTTGGGAGCTCGACATCAGCTAGCCGGGCTGGTGGCTGGCGGCGGGTTGTGACGTCCAGGCTTCTGTGGCAACAATGATGGTGGGGGTGATGTCGGCGACGCGGCAATATTGAGGTAGTCGGTTCTTCTCCAGCGTGTTCACGGGGCTGCCTCGGTTTGCTTGTTGCTGTGAAGTCGAAGCTTCGGCGGCGGGGCCCTGTGGTGTACGATGACTGGATGCAGGTGCCTTGTTCGGCGATTTTCCGTGGTGCTAGCTGTGTCTAGTTTCGTACTTCGTAGATCTCCGTCAAAGTCGGAGCTGCGCTGTCTGGTCGTGGGTGGCTGAATTTTGATGCGGATCTTCATGCAACCTCTCACGGCCTCTACAGTGTGGGTTGAGTCGACGATCGCCTACAGCCAAGTCGGAGTCGTTTGCTCAGAGTGTAGGGATGGCGATGACGCCACTAGGGGAGGAGTGATGACGATGACACCTGTGTGCTGTCTCGCTGAGGCCTTCCTTGAAGCGGTGTGTGTGAGGTTTCTTATGTGTGCCGCTCAGCGGTTGTGATGGTTTTCGTCCGGTTCTTCATAATTAACTGGGCAATCTGATTTTCACTCGGTTTTCCCTAATTAACTGAGCAACTATTTTCTTCTAAATGAATGCATGATAACTGCCATTTCGAAAAAGACATTACATAACACATCCCCCGAGCTAGCCACTATTCGTGAGCTATTACGTGCGTTCGGGGATGCATCAGGCCTGCGCACCAATTTCTCCAAGTGCTCCGCCGCCACTATCCAGTGCAGCGCCGAAGCTGCTGGCGCGATCACCACTGTGCTTTCCTGTACCGTCTCCAGTTTTCCCATCCCCTACCTTGGGATGCCGCTCTCCATCCGCAAGTGTCGTGCATCTGCACTCTTGCCTTTGGTCAAGCGCTGACCAGGAAGCTCGCCACTTGGAAGGCCTCCCTCCTCTCGCGTGGTGAGCGGTTAGCCTTGGTGCGCCACGTGCTCACTGCCATGCCGGTGCACATCCTCCTCGCCATGGGATTGAACCCCTCCATCCTATAGAAGATCACTACGATTATTCGGGACTTACTCTGGCACGGACGCAAGGATGCCAAGATTAGCTATTGCCTAGTCAGTTGGTCCAAGCTATCACGACCGCTCGAGCTTGGTAGCCTCGCTGTGCGCGATATTCATCGCACCAGCATCGCCCTTCGCGCCCGATGGCTGTGGCTGCAAGCCACTGACCCGGATTGCCCGTGGTGTCACTTACAAAACTTCCCCACGACGAGGTGGTCCAGCAATTCTTTCGGGCTTCCACGTCTTGGACCATTGGTGATGGCAGGACCTGTCGTTTCTGGTGTGATCACTGGATCGAGGGATCGTCCGTCGCTGAGATCGCCCCGACACTGATCCCCCTTGTCCCCCGGAGACAGCGACGTATGCGGCTTGTCTCGGATGCTATCCACAACAACCTCTGGATCCGTGATATCCACGACACCATGGGTCCTGCCGCCACTATTGAATACGTCGAACTTTGGCGGCGAACCAACGCGTGCAGCTGACAACCGACCCCGATAAGATAACTTGGAAGTGGACCAGCAATGGCATCTATACTGCCGGCTCTGCCTACAAGGCCCTGCTCGCCAGATCGACAGGGTCCCCCTTTTGGCGCCTCATCTAGCGCTGCTGGGCTCCCGCAAACAGCAAGTTCTTCCTCTGGCTTACCTCCATGGACCGCTGCTGGACCGCCGAGCGGCGTGCTCGCCATGGACTCCCGCATGATCCTCACTACAAATTCTGCTACCAAGAGCTCGAGACCATTGACCACCTCCTAGTCCAATGCGCCTTCTCCAGAATCACTTGGCATGAAATTCTCTCTTGGGGCAGACTGCCAGCTTCACAGCCAACCGCCTGGACAAGCTTCTACGCCTGGTGGTCGGCCACCACCAACGCCACTCCGGCCAGCCTTCGCAAAGGTGCAAACTCCCTCATTGCCCTCTTCGCCTGGTCTTTGTGGAAGCACCGCAACGCTGCGGTCTTAGACAACATTCAGCCATCGAGCAACGATCTAGTGCGCACTATCCGCGACGAGGCTCGCCCGTGGGCCCGCACCGTAGCCAAAGGCTTAGGACTAGTTATCCCCGCAACGTGACCGAATTGTACCGAGGCTGAGCAACGTCCTCCCATGCTCACTTGCACCCTACGTGACGCCTTCTAGCGCACATCCCCTGGGGCTGCCCACTGTAACTCCTTTTTCAACTTATCAATGCAAAGATACGCAACAATGCGTATTCGCGAAAAAATTTACATAACACATCCATACATTTTCCGCGAAACACCCACAACACTTATTTTCTTCAGAATGTACCATGCTTATATATTTGGCCGATTAACTGGACGATGTTGAGACTTGCATGGGCTTTTATTCCAGTCGGCTAATTATGAGCTAGCTTAGCCAATCTTGGGAACCTCCGCCACCATGTCGACCCAGACACGGACGCGGTTCAAATCTTCGTCGTGTGTCACAATACTTCCTACCGGGACAATTCTGACTTTGAGGTCCGGCCGGTCCGCCTTGATCTTCTCCTCCGCCTCCTTGATCGTGCGCCCGACCAGCTCAGGCCACTCCGTCTTGGCACCGTCGCATGGCTTGCTCATGTTGGAAACAAAATTGGGCAAACGCCTGCAAGCAATAGTGCTTGGTGGTCAGCATCAGCCAAATGAATTGTGAATTTACTAGGCTCAACTTTTGGAACATGTAATATACGCAGTTTCTTAGTAGAAAAATGAAGATAATGTATATACTATTGGTTTACGATCATTTTGCAAGAGATGCCCGTGAGTACAGGTGACAAATTTCATAGACAAATAATATTCTAAACCGAAGAATAGATATAATGACAAGGATCTTCTCAAGAAAGAGGGAGGAATGACATGGTACTTACCACCAGCTCTATGTGATTTGATCGTTTCTAGCGGTGGCTTGCTTTCCGAATATCTTTGCAGTATATATAGGCAATGCTAAACAATAATAAATTGTTTAAAAGCCGTGTTTGCGCAAGCTTCCCACGGCAACCACACATTCACGTGCATGTTCGGGATGTTGCTCTTGTCAACTTTTCAGGCCCCACAATCCCGCGCACGTGGATACGTGTAGATATGAAGGTTTGACCAAAACCTTCTCATCTTGTAGTAGTGTATGAATAAAAATACAACCAACTTGCAAAGATATTTGAGAGGATGCAATGACTAAGTGATGGGCATGAGGAGAAAAAGAGAACATGTCTGCGCTCGGCTCGTTGGGGCGTATGACATGTCCGTGAATTATCGAGGAGTGCAACTTTGTTTTGCTATTTTATTTTTTGGTTTCCTGACTGTTATGTTTAGGAGTTCAAAAGCTAGTTGGTTTAGATCGTGATGGCGACATGAGACCGTCTTCCATCCAAGTGATGCGGCGCCACGCACCCTACTTCGTAGTTGTCAACATCACTTCTGCACCAGCCGGCACAACGAAACTCTCAAAGCCGGCACAGATGCTCGCTTCCCCCTCCTATCTCTCGTGCCGCTGGCCGCTCCGGCCGCGGCGGCCACCAGATCCTGGGGCAGTCCGCCCCGGCCTGCCCCCACCGACGCCATGGGGCGCCCGCGCTCCTGCTGCTCCACGCGCTCCGCTCGGTCGCACTCCATAGACAGCGAGGGATGGGGCCTGCCGGCCTCGGTGCCACACCCGTCTAGATCCAGCGGTCCGTCCATGGTGCCGGACTCCAAGTTGCCCCCCCCCCCCTCGCCAACGGCTATCCCCAGCCCCCCCCCCCCCCCCCGCGAATCCTGCAGCGGGGTGAGTGCTCCAAGGCGGCCCACCCCTTTTCCACGCCGGATATCTCAAGCCCCCCCCTTCTGGGCGACCCCAGCTTCGATCCATAGTAGTTAGGCCTTCCCCGCAGCCGAGCTCCCCCCGTTCCGGCAATGGCAATGAATGGACGGAGGTCAGGTCCCGGAAGGCGCGGCGCGCTAGCTCGCGCCCGCAGGGCCGTAGTGTGCATGCGCGCTGGCAACAGCGAGGCCGTCGGCCCTCCTTCAATGCGGCTGCTGGCCGCGAGGCCTTCTTAAGGCGTTTCCGCGGCCTCTGCTTCAGATACCTCAGCTCAGAGCACCGACGAGTTGACTGCAGAGATCCACTCCACTGCATAGAGTGCAAGCTGCCCGGTCACCGTGCCCGCGACTGTCCCCTGCGTCGCGGCCCGGTCTGGCCGCCGCCTGCTAGAGGCCCCGTCCACGAGCGCCTGCGCTTCCCCTCGCCTGCGCCTGCCGCCCCGGCCATGGAGCGTGCTGCCCACACCGACCCCTCGCGGCGCCCGAGGTCTGGCCACTCGGTTGTGGTCGAGACGTAGGAGATGGAGCACCAGACCTTCCTCCTGCGTCGCCACGCCGTCCTGCTCGTCTGCACGGCGGAGCGCCACACGGCGAGCCCCATGTCGGTGGGGCACGCTTTCGACACCCAGATGCGCACGCCGGCGTACCTCCTGCAGGTCACGAGCCATGACCCGGAAGACTTCCTCGTCCATTTCGAGCTGCCGGTGCATGGCGACAACGTCGTCCGCCTCGGCTCCATCAACGTCGACGGCGTCTGCTTCAACATCAAGCCCTGGCACGAAGATGACCACGCCGTCCACCAAGACTTCATGCTCCACGTCCGCGTCGTCATCGAGAAGATGCCTCTGCAGCTCTGGTCCATCAAGGGGGCGGAGAAGGTGCTTGGCAACAAGTGCATCATCGACCGTCTCGACTCCAGGATGCTCGAGCGCGGGCACACGAAGACATTCGCATGCTGGGTGTGGGTGTGGGATGTCGCGCTCATCCCCACCGCACACACGCTCTGGAGGACGACCCGGGGCATCGGGCGCATCGAGGCCATGCAAGGCTTCTCGTCTCCGAGCAGGGAGGTCGCCCCTCCGCCGCGTGTCAAGCGTCATGACCTGCTCATCCATGTCGACCTGGTGGAAGATTGGTCACCGCTGTCGCCGCGTTCGTCCCACTCCGCGCAGAGCGGCCTCCCATCCTCGAGCTCTGAAGACGGGCGCAAGGTGCCGGCGATCTGGCCGGGAACCTGGACTATGCACGTCGAGGACGGCGAGGGGCAAAGCCGACGCCACCCTGCCCTGGTCTCGCCATCAGGCTGCGGCGGCATCCAGCTGGGTCCTCGCCGTGACCACGATGACCACGACAAGGAGCGCGGCGGACGGCGTTCATGGAAGGACACCCTCCTTGGCCACGACAAGCTTCCCAGGCAAGATGCAGCCCCCGTCCCGCGCCAGCGAAGCCGTACACCTGAAAGCCGCCGTGGGGGAAGGAGGCACTCCCAGCAGCCGGCGGTGCTAAAAGCAACGCCTCCCCTGCCCCTGCGCCCCAAGCAGCCGGCCCGGGACGGCCCAGCCGCGGAGGACCCGGTGAAGGCCTTCTTCGACTCTGCGGGCCGGGCCCTCCCAGAGCCCGTGCGCGCGGATGTGGTCCAGCAGGAGCTGGACGAATCGATCGCCTCTGCACTCGCCAACCCGCTCGAATTTGCCGCCTGCCGCGCTCCCCCCAACGGTCGCCACCAACCTGCAGCTGGACGCGGTAACGCAGCAGGTGATGCAGCTGCAGCTCAACGGAGGCGCGGCCGAGGAGGAACCGCCCCGCCTCTTCGCTGATGTGCCTCCTCCCATCATCGCCGCTCCTCCACCCCGGCGTCCCTCCGCCCCTCCCAAGACCAGAGTCTCCTCTACCCCTGTCAGGCAGAGCGCGCGTCAGGCTGCAAACCCGAGCACGGTGCATGTCGCCCAGTGCGCCTCCCTCCTGCTCTTCAAGCAGCTAGGGCTGCTCGGCCCCAAGGAGAATATGACGGCAGAGGTTGCGGAGGCCCTCATCCGCCGTTTCGACGAGCCTCTGACGGACGACGACATTGCAATCATCGCAAAGCTCACTTGCCTTGATCCTGATGCTCTCCGCATTGCGAGCGGCCTCGCCGGCCCGGATGCTGAGACTGCAGCTGCAGTTTAGGTTACTTATGTTAGTACTTCAATTTCTTTGGCCTCGCAGTAGGCTTTGTAGTAGTAGTCTTCGTCAGCAGCTGGCCTTAAGCCAGCACGACTAAGGGTTCATGTTAGTATCTGTCGGCCCTTCCGGCAGACTGTTAGTGCTAGGGATTAGTGGATCGGCTTGCACCGGAGAATTATGGGGCCTACTGGTGGTCTCCGGTGCCCCCTTGTATTGCGGCAAGTGTAATCAGTTGCTTCCTTCAATAGAATTATGTTTGCTGGCGGAGAATTTTTCTGTGTTCCATGAATAACAACAATTGCACCATCATGAGCTGGAGTGTTAGAGGCCTAAACGCCCCAGCTAAAAGATCTGCAGTAAGAGAAGTGGCAGAGGCACATCGAGCAACAATCCTCTGCCTCCAGGAGACGAAGCTGGAAACATGGACACAAGCGTATGTATGCGACATTGGCGGCTTGGCCCTTGAGGGCTGCGCGGTGCTGCCTGCCATAGGGACAAGGGGAGGAGCAGTGATCCTTTGGAACAAGAATGTAGTGTGTGTGGACACTCACGCGATCGGCTGCTATTCGATCACGGCAAAGGTTTCGAAAACACAGGGCGACGACAGCTTCTGGCTAACCACAGTGTATGGGCCAACTGATGATACAAGAAAGGAAGATTTCCTGGCCGAGATGGTGCGAGCAGCACCTCCGATGGGAGAGCCATGGATGATCAACGGTGACTTCAATGTCATCTACGAGGCCAGGGACAAGAACAATCTGAACCTGAACCGAAGACTTATGGGAAGATTTAGAGCGGCACTAGACAGAGCGCATCTCAGAGAAATCAAGTGCAAGAATAGGAGGTTTACTTGGACTAGCGAGTGCCAAGATCCAACCATGGTCAGCATTGACAAGGTTTTCTGCAACACCGAGCGGGAGGCTCTGTTCCCAGCACACATGCTCCTCGCTGCATCCACAGCCTACTCCGACCACTGCCCCCCTGTCCTTGCCAACTCAGCTGCCCCGCGCAAAAGGCCAATCTTCAAGTTTGAATCTTTCTGGCCCCGTTTCCCGCACTTTCAGGAGGCCGTGCAGCGAGCATGGCAGCGGCCAGTAAACCACGAATACCCGATCACACGGCTCAAGGTCAAGATGAGAAGAACTGCTGCTGACCTGAAGATTTGGGCTCGCACTCTCTTCAGTGATGCAAAAGCTCAGTTCCACCTGGCGTGCGAGGTAATGCTGCGGCTTGACGTGGCGCAAGAGCGAAGAAGCTTAACTCCAACAGAATTTCAGCTACGCCGACAACTGAAGCAAAGGCTGCTCGGGCTGGCAGCAATTGAGCGTGCCAGGAAGCGAAAGGCGTCCAGAATCTCATGGCTGCGAGCGGGAGACGCAAAAACAGCATTTTTCAGGCTAAGATCAACTCCAAGAGGCGTAAAAACTACATTCACTCTCTGTAGGCCGATACAATCACTGATGTCTCTCATGAAGACAAGGCAGCGGCTGCACACCAGCACTTCAGCAACCTGCTTGGCACCAGGATCAGCAGAGCTAGCACTATAAACTGGGAAGGGCTGCACCTCCCCTTTGTCAGCAACGAGGGATTTGACAACCCATTCTCTGAGGCTGAGGTCTGGGCAGCGATCGTAGCATCTCCGGCAGAGAAAGCACCGGGACCTGACGGTTTTTCGGGGACATTCTTCAGATCCTGCTGGAGTGTGATCAAGAATGATATAATGGCCATCTTCCATCACTTCTATCGAATTGCGGACGGCAGTTTTGCAGACCTCAACACAGTCATGATCGCCCTCATCCGAAAGAAAGACGGTGCTGCATCCATGGGAGATTTCCGGCCTATAAGCCTGGTGCACTCCATCGGGAAGCTGATCTCCAAAGTACAGTCTATGCGCCTGGCTGCTGTAATCAGCAAGATCATCTCGCCAGTGCAGACGGCATTCCAGAAGAAAAAGTGCATCCATGACAGCTACCTCTATGTCCAAAACACCATCAGATCACTGCACCACGCCAAAACCCTGACACTGCTACTGAAACTTGACATCGCAAGAGCTTTTGACATCGTTTCCTAGGAATACATCATCGAGCTCATGTGCCAGTTGGGCTTCCCCGCGCGCTGGCGTGACTGGATCACCCTGCTGCTCTCGTCCTCGTCCTCGTCGTGCCTGATCAACGGTATCCCTGGCAACCGCATCGATCATCTGAGGGGGCTCCGGCAGGGGGACCCACTATCCTTGCTGCTCTTCATCCTCTGCATCGACCCGCTGCACCGGCTTCTGGAGGCGGCCACGCGCTCGGCGCTCTCTCGCCAATCCCTGGTTCGGCAGCAAGGATGAGAACAAGTCTCTACGCCGACGATGCCGTGATCTTCGTCAACCCCGTCCGGCGGGAGGTAGATAGACTGCTGCAAATTCTAGCTAGTTTTGGCGATGCCACCGGCCTGCGCGTCAACCTCGCCAAATCCTCTGCGGTGCCCATTAGTTGCTCCGATATCGACCTGAATCATGTTCTGCAGGGTTTTGGAGGTGCAACAGCTTCTCTTCCAATCAAGTACCTGGGGCTCCCCCTAACGACCGGTAGAACTAGGCTAGTCCACCTGCAGTTCATCCTCGACAGGATCAGGGCCAGGCTTGCGGGATGGAAGGGCCGTCTTCTTCCGCTGGCGGGGCGCGGAGTCCTCGTGAGATGCGTTCTCTCAGCCATGCCAACATTTGCCCTAACAGTGCTGCGTGCTCCAAAGAAGTTCTTCAAGGAGATCGACAAAGTCAGGCGACGCTTCTTGTGGGCGCATGACAAGGAGATCAGCGGCGGCAAGTGCAAGGTTGCATGGAGGATGGTGACCACGCCGGAGGCCAGGGGAGGACTATGCATCCATGATCTCTCAGCCTTCGCCCGAGCACTGCGCCTCCGTTGGTTTTGGCTCAGCTGGGCCGACCCATCCAGGCCCTAGGTTGGTACCGGCACCCCATGCGATGCTGCGGACCATGCCCTCTTTGCAGCGTCCACGGTGGTGACCATCGGTGATGGCCAGACAGCCTCCTTTTGGTCCTGCCCGTGGCTCGATGGCCGGCCGCTCCGGCAGGCCTACCCCACGGTCTTTGCATGCTCGAGACGCAAGAACAGATCGGTTAGCGAAGCACTGCATGATGACAGATGGCTCCTTGACCTCAGGCATGGTAGCTTCGACGACATTTTGCCACAGATTGTGCAGCTGGCTCGAGCCATAAGGCAGGCTCGGATCACCATCCAGGAAGGCACCGTGGATAGCATCAGATGGACGCTGGGCAGCTCAGGGCAGTACACCGCAAGGACGGCCTACAATGCCCAGTTCGAGAGCGCAAGGCCAAGCGAGTTCCGAGCGATGATCTAGAAGATCTGGGCACCGGGCAAGATCAAAATGTTCCTCTGGCTACTGCATTTGGACCACCTATGGTGCAACGACGGACTGTCAAGGAGGGGGGGGGGTCAGAAAACAGCTACTTCAGCCAACTCTGTAGGCGAAACCTAGAAACGTCGGTGCATCTGTTCTGGGAGTGCCCGATCTCGCTCCAGGTTTGGAGCAGCACAGCCAGATGGGGAGGGTGTGACGCTCTAAACCACGCCTCGTGGCCGCCAGCTGACTCCACCATGACGAGAATCCAGAAGATCATCAGCTCCTCCACCCCCACAAGCAGAAAAGGCATCAAGTCGATGGTGGCTCTTATCACCTGGCATATCTGGATGGAGCAAAATGACTGCGTTTTCAGAGGAAAGCAAGCCTGCGCAAGAAACATCATAGACGCATGCAGAAGGGACCTCGAGCAATGGAGGCTTGCAGGAGCAAAATGCGTTGAGAGCCCCTTCGGGGACGGAACATGAGATATCAAACTTAGTGTCGGGTAGGGCAGCCAAGCATCTAGCTTGGATGCATGTATCTCTGAGACTTTGATCACTTGATCACCCTTTGTAACTTCTCCCTCTGCTAAATCAATGAAAACCAGCAAGAGCTGGTTTCAGGAAAAAACTTCTGCACTAGCCACGACGACTTCTTGATCAGTATGAGTGACGAGATCTGATCCACTCTTTAATTATGGCTGCTACGTGCGTGATGTTGTTGTCCATGCCGTTTAATTCATCTAGCATGATGGAGATTTATGTGCTAATAGTTGCTTTATTTATGTTTTTTATGGAATTAATCATGAAATTGTTTAATTTTTCAAAAAATGTTACACACTAGATGATGAGCTAACACACGCAAGCAAGCTACAAATAGTAAAACTAGCAACAAAGTAATAGCACATAGTAAAGCTTGGGAGACGAAATAAGTGTCGGAGATAAATTTGTAGTCCGAAGTTCACTCTTATTGGCGCGGGGAGGGTGGGGTTGCTAATCTCTATCGGAGAGAAGGAGACGAACAAACACCTTCATGAAAACGAATGTCTCTCTCAGATCTCCGAGAGCCCCGGACAACAAATGTTCGATCTCTCTTCACTAGCAGTAGTTCTTCGTCCGAACTTGAAACCCTCACACACTTTTCTACAACACAAGTCCACAACTCGGAATCTCAGGGCGACCCTCAATTATCTAGGGTTCTCCATAAAATCCAAGAGTAATAAGATGCTCAAGGGATCGAAAGGGGAATCAATTTTCATACCTTTTGATTTAGTGAAGGTATAGACCAGGATCTCTTCTAGCTAGCTCTCCTCACACGAACATATGTATGTACAAAAAAGCTTAGATATTCATCTAAGTATGCATTACCATAGGAGTGATATCATCCATGTAACATCCCAATACTGACACATACAAAGGCAGGGTAAAGTCGGTTGTTAGGCATACGCCCCATTGTTTGTGGTGTTCTATAATCTACTGGATAATGCCCAGAGGTGAGGGATGAACAAAAGGAGGTACTTATGTGTGCCATTTTAATTATTTTTTTGCTCTTGTTTATTACTTATTTCTCGACCACCACCAGGTAACAGCCACTTTTCTTTACTTTTCTGGACCTATTACCAGTATCAATACTCAATCATAACCACTACTAACAAATTATATCAAATAAATTTTCGTTATAGGTGTGTTTCACATTCATGCCTCAACTAATAAAATCGTATCAAGTTTTTCTCTCTCCCGTCGTGTAAAATACATATCAGGGTAAAATATTTTTGATGAAGATTGCCTCCACCCCCTGCACTTGTGGGTATCAGAGTGATAACCTATGATTTTGTAGGACCGACTGTTATGGACAAGAGGTGAAGAGATGAATAGTCATATAAAAAAATTATATCCTCAATTTTTAGTTGGCAAGTAATAAGCTTTTGTACTTGGTTTCTTAGGTGAACCTACTCAAACATGTCTACAACAAAGTATGAATTTGGAAGGTAAACTTGCAAGAAATGTAGGACTAAGGGAAAAGAGATAGAAAATACAGTTGACATGATGATGTTTCCAAGATTCCTATCCTACTCCTCATTGGTGGATGTTCGGACACAAAGTCTTAAGACCACAAAGGTCTTGATAGTGTCTCCAACTAAAATCCCACAAGGAGCATGATACCACTAAGGTCAAAGTCTCACTCAGAGTTAATATTGCATGAAGAAGGTGCCCATCGAGCCTTGTACAAACTCTTGATTTCATCACAACCTTGAATGCTCTCAACTGACTCCTAATCGTCTAGGGGGTGCACATCCTCAAAAACTAAAAGGAAAAGCAAAGTCAATTGCATGAGGTCCTGAGAAGATCTTCAATCAACTCTCTCAAGAACCCATATGATCTCTCCCCCTCTCTCTCTCACACACACACAAACATATTCTTGAAGCAAAGAGAGGTGGAGTACAAAGGATGGGTTCAAGAAAGGGAGGAGCTTGGCCATCAAATTCTCAATTTTCCGCCATGAAAACATTCTCAAATTGGGCCACCCACTCAAGAGTTGTGGCATTCTATTTCTACATAAAGCGGAAAACTTACTGTTACACTTGAAAAAAATTAACTAGCTGAGTGTTCATGGTACGTACTAGTAGACATGTTCAAAGTTTGAGTGGTTAGGTGGGAAACAAAATGTTCATGGAAGTGTGCGGTACTTGGAGGTACCTGGTTGTCTAGTAAGACTCTCAAAGAAACAAATACCCAGAGGTATCGGAAGATAGAAAGCTCAGAAGTATCAAACCTATACTGAGTTGATGGGCTGAAGCAAAATGAGGGGTTCACAGAAGTGTAGGAAATAGTTAGACTTGGAGGTGCTAGAGCGAATAGAGATGGTATCAAAAGAACACAACTCCATGGTACTGCAGAAAAATCTCCACGGTGCACGAGAAAAATCTTGGCATCCAAAGAAAACTTAGTGAACTTCGTTCGCTCAGCAGAAACACTCGTTCCTCACAAAGCCGGTAGGGTTAGGAAATACTCTGAACTGCCAACGAAGCTGAAAACTTGAGAAATTGAGTGGAAGGAGTGAAAAGCTTGGGGATTTGGTTTATGATCTTCAGATAGAGATCAATAGTAGTTAATTTTTACGTGTTCCTATTGATAGTGCGGTTGCCCTTAAACTCAACATGAATCTTTGATCCACTAAAACCCTATAAATTACACACTCTGAGCTCAAATGGCCAACCATTTGTTAGCACAAAAACTAACACTCACCAATGATGTTCCACTCACCAATATGGACCAAGTTCCTGAAAGACTTGATAAAACATTTGTCCTCTTAATTTTTTTCATAATCACCAAAACCTAATGGGGATTAAGATGCACTTTTATATGTTATCTTAGACTGAGTGTGAACGATTGGCCTCCTTTACCTCATGTCATGGAAATTGAGTCTGGCCCTTATTTTCTACTTAATCCCCTGGTTACTTGGTTCAGTCCCTTAAAAAGAATGTATGTTTAAGGCTTTCTATTTCCCCCCTTATGCACTTGATGATTGTGGAGTTGTGGACAACATTCAGCTTTGTCGGTGCACCCAGTTGTGCGATATGGATAAAGTGATTGCTCAAGCGACTGACCTTACTATGAAAAGGTATATGTAAGGTAACCCATTTTCAACTTCTACCCCTAACTCTTTTGTTGTGTGTCTGGTAAGGAACTTATGCTTAGAGCCTCTTTGATGGTTATTAATACTATCTTTGATGATTTTCCTCTGTGTGAGAGAAAAGGTGTGAAGCGTTTGATGATCGCATCAGGGACGCGTTCGTGTTAATATATATGACAAGGTACATGCGGTGATAGGCATGTTGTTGAAGTATTTACCCCTAGTCCAAGCTATACAAGATAAGGATAGGCTTGCTAACAACCTTGCCTGATACACCTCATGCATACACATATTCTGTACATACAAGTCCACTACTAAACCTATCGTTTAACATCCTCCTTCAATCTTAACATTTCAAGGTTCAGATTGTTCTTAAACACTTGAAGCTGTCGAACTTGTAATAGTTTAGTAAATCCATCTACAACTTGGTTGGAATAAACTTTATCTCCAAGAGTTTTTGTGCAACTCTTTCACGAACAAAATGAAAATCAATTTCTATGTGCTTTGTCCTTGCATGAAGTAGAGGATTTGCAGATAGATATGTTGCTCCAACACACCATAAATATGACACGCGTGGTCTTTCAACACCCAACTCATCAAGAAGTGTTTCTACCCACATTACCTCAGTAGTTGCATTCACCAAAGACTTGTATTCTGTTTCAGTGCTAGAGCGTGAGACTGTTACTTGTTTCTTTACATTCCATGATATAAGATTCGAACCAAAGAACACAGCAAAACATCTAGTAGATTTCCTGTCATCGGGACATCCTACATCAGAAAAGGCACTTAATGTTGTCAAAGGAGACTTACATATAGTCAGACCAGTTCCAGCACTTCCTTGGATATACCCAAGTATCCATTTTACAGCAGTCCAATGAACAGAAGTAGGAGCATGCAAAAACTGACAAATCTTATTAACAGAGAGTGATATATCTGGTCTTGTCAATGTTAAATACTGAAGTGCACCAACTGTGCTACTATATTTTGTTCCTTCTTATGGACTTAGTAATTCCCCTTCATGGAATGATAGTTTTTCAGTGGTTGACATAGGTGTACTGGAAGGTTTAAATTTTTTCATTCCTACACGCCTCGGTATATCTTTGGCATACTTCTCTTGAGTTAACAAAATACCATCATGCAATCCTTTAACCTCAAAAGTAATGCAACTCTCCTAAGTCTTTGATTGCAAATTCATTTTCAGATTCTTTAACAATGTTGAGGTGCCTTCTAGTGAAGAACTAGCAATTATATCATCAACATAAATTAACATAAATATGATCACCTTCCCTTTCTTGAAGAAGAACAGATAGGTGTCTCCCCATGAGGGTCGAAAACTGATTTATTGTAATTTTGAACTCACCCTTGAGTACCAAGCCATGGGTGCCTGTTTTAGGCCTGAAACGTCTCCAATGTATCTATAATTTTTGGATGTTCCATGCTGTTGTATTATCATTCTTGGATATTTTACAATCATTTTATAGCAACTTTATATCATTTTTTGGGACTAACCTATTGACATAGTGCCCAGTTCCAGTTGCTGTTTTTTTGCTTGTTTTTTACTTTGTAGAATATCAGCACCAAACGGAGTCCAAACGCCGCGAAACTTTTTGAAGATTTTTTCAAAACCAGAAGACGCAACATGGGCCAAAGAAGTACCAGAGGGAAGCCCCGAGGTGGGCACAACCCACCAGGGCGTGCCCAGGGGGGTTGTGCCCCCCTCGGTGACCTCCCACACCGCCTCTTCGCCCTATAAATACCCAAATATTCCAGAAACCCTAGGGGACTCAACGAAACACAATTCCAGCCGCCGCAAGTTTCAGAACCATGAGATCCAATCTAGACACCATCTCGGAGGGGTTCATCATCCTCATTGGTGCCTCTCTGATGATGCGTGAGTAGTTCATCAAAGACCTACGGGTCCGTAGGCAGTAGCTAGATGGCTTCCTCTCTCTCTCTATTTTGATTCTCAATACAATGGTCTTCTGGAGATCTATTTGATGTAACTCTTTTTTGCGGTGTGTTCATTGGGATCCGATGAACTTTAACTTTATGATCAGATCTATATCCATAAAAGTTATTTGAGTTTTCTTTGATCTCTTATATGCATGATTACTTATAGCCTCGTATTTGTTCTTCGAATCTTTGGTTTAGTTAGGCCAACTAGATCGATTTTTCTTGCCATGGGAAGATGTGCTTTGTGATGGGTTCGATCATGCGGTGTTCTTTCCCAGTGACAGAAGGGCAGCAAGACACACATGTATCGTTGCTATTAAGGATAACAAGATGGGGGCTATTCCTACATGAATAGATCTATCCTACATCATGTCATCATTCTTATTGCATTACTCCGTTTCTCCATGAACTTAATACACTAGATGCATGCTGGATAGCAGTCGATGTGTGGAGTAATAGTAGTAGATGCAGGCAGGAGTCAGTCTACTAATCTTGGATGTGATGCCTATATAATGATCATTGCCTGGATATCATCATAATTATTCGATCTTCTATCAATTGCCCAACAATAATTTGTTTACCCACCGTATGCTATTTTCTCGAGAGAAGCCACTAGTGAAATCTACGACCCTCGGGTCTATTCTTTATCATATTTGCTCTGAGATCTATTTTTATTTGCTTTTGTGTTCAGATCTATTATTCCAAAAACCCCAAAATACCTTGCTGCACTTTTTATTATTTATTTTATTTCGCGTTTTGTCGAGAGCTTATTATCCAATCTACCACAAATCTATCTATCTTTTTACCGTGGAGGCATTGACAACCCCTCTTACGCGTCGGGTTGCAAGTATTTGTTCTTTGTGTGCAGGTACCGTTTACATAGTGTTTCTTGGTTCTCCTACTGGATTGATACCTTGGTTTCATAACTAAGGGAAATACCTAGCGTTGTTGTGCTGCATCATCCCTTCCTCTTTGGGGAAATACCGACATAGTTCAAGCTACATCAAGGCCATACTAGGATTTGTCCAACCTGCACACATGATGTGGTTTAGAGCCATCCTCAAATCATGGTGGTTGTTTCATATAGACCTCTTCCTCGAGAACGCCATGTAAGAACGCATTCTATACATCCAGCTGGCGAAGATTCCATCCCCTGGAGACAACAACAAACAAAACAAGTCTAATAGTAGCAGCTTTCATTACTAGACTGAAAGTGTCCTCATAATCAATGTCATGTCATTGTTTGAGTCCTTTAGCTACTAATCTAGCCTTGTATCTATCTATTGTGCCATCAGCTTTCTTTTTAATTTTATATACCCACTTACAATCTATGATGTTCCTCCCTTGCTTAGGTGACCCTAGATGCCATGTTTGGTTTCTCATTAGAGCATCATACTCAATATTCATGGCATTCTTCCAATTTCTATCATTTAAGGCTTCTGCCAAATTTTGTGGCTCACAAGTGGCAGCGAAATTTGCGAATTTAAATTTTTTCTTATACCTAACTATCCCATCTTTGGGAACTACTGGTTTGAAGATACCTTGTTGTGAAGGAATCACTTGTGTAGAAATAACATCGCCTAAAGAATCACCCACAGAAGATCCGCCTCCTATGACCACAACAGATCTAGCAGGAGCCACAGAGGATCCGCATCCTCGTACCGACACGTCAGGCGAATCTCCCTTGGTGCCAGCGCAGTCGATCCGCCTTGGATCAGATGCCCGGAGTCAGGTGAGGGCGGCCCATGATGAGACGGGCTGCCGGCCTCATGATGGCACCGCACATGAGATGTCCCGCACCCAGCCGACTCGGGCCGGCTGTCGCCGTGTGAAGACAAGGGCGAGCCGGGCCCACCCGGCCGTGTGCCTGTTTCTGGCCGCGTGTTGTGCGCGGAAGGGCTACCTGCAGCGCCCGTGCCAGGAGAATCCTCCTAGGGATACCCACTACAGTTGACGCGTCTGCGCCAAATCGCTTGGGATCGGCTCCTGCCACCGCCTTGTGTCATGTGTCTGTACAACCAAGCAACGTATGTTGTTTCTGCATAAAATCATGACCGGAAACAACAATTTTCCCCATTTTTATCAGAATCAGTGCTATGACTATTAGCCAATTGATCAACACATGCATTGCCCCTGTGATCTATTGGATTCAACAGCTCTGGAGATAAAATTAGAATTTCAGCCTGTAGGGGAGCACCGACATTTGGGTGTAATTCAGAGATGTAAACACACCCGGTAGAAAGGCACTTGAAGCCTTTATGTAAGTTACTGTAACCAAGGAATGCACATCGCTTAGAACGAAATTGAAGTTTGTGTGCATTGTATGGGCTCAAGTTGGGCCAGCAAGCACACCCAAAAATTCAAAGAGATGAATAATTGGGTTTTTCATGACATGATTTTTCAAGAGGAGTATCAAATTTGATAACTTTTCTAGGCAATCTATTAATAAGATAGGTTGTTGAATAAAAGCCTCATCCAAAATTTGAGAGGCATGCAAGCTTGAGCAAGAAGGGAAAGCCCAACTTCAACTATATGACGTGCTTGTGTTCGGCTGACCCATTCTGTTGATGTGCATGGGGGCACGAAACTTGATGGGATATTCCTATTTTAGTGAAAAGGGAATTTAACTTCTCATATTCTCGTCCCCAATCTATTTGGAGAACAAGAATTTTTCGACTAAATTGTCGTTCAACAAGATTTTGAAAGTCATGAATTTGTGAAAAACTTCTGAGTTATGTTTGATTAGGTAGATCCATGTAAAACTTACTGAAATCATCTATGAAGTTTAAATAGTATTTCTTTCTACCTACTGATTCAACAGTTGGTCCCCACATATCAGAGAAGATAAGTTCCAAAGGAAACTTGGATTCACTTATAGATTTTGGATAAGGTAACTGGTGGCTCTTGCCCTTTTGACAAGTGCCCCAAGCAAGTTTATTATTGGACAAACTAACACATGGAAGCTTATTCTGGCTAATTATTTTTCTAACAATAATAGATGAAGGATGCCCTAGACACCGGTGCCATCTATCCGAGGATGGAGTAACGACAGTGAGCACATACTTCTTTGCGTCTTATTCCAGGCGTTTCACAGGGTGTAGGCCTCGCCTACCCTTGCCGCGAAGAAGGATTCTCTTCGTTGCCCGATTCTTAACCAAGAATAGGGATGAATTTCGCGAAAGAGTTATTGTCAACAGAAAAATGACTGACATAGATTATACTTTTATCAGATTCGAGAACATGAAGGATGATTTTAAGGACAAGATCACGTTCGGGGGTATGTATATGAGATTGACCAATGTGAGCAATTGTCATACCTGGTCCACTAGCTGTGTGGGTTTGCTCATTTTCAGTGTAGCGGTCTCGAACTGTCAGCTTCTCTGTATCTCCTATAATGTGACATGTCGCGCCGCTATCAAGATACCAGTTGGTATCGACTCCATACTGGGGGCCACCATGTTCGCCGAGCGCTGTTCTTCCCCTCCCTGATAGGAGGAGTCATATCTCTTCCAGCACTACCATGCTGGATGTCCAAGCTTGCCACAGATCTGACATGGTGGCTTAGCAGAGGGATTGTTTGTTGTAGTTCCCGGCGTTGCCGCTGTTTGGCTGCTTGGAGAAGTTGCGGTTGTGATCACCGCCGCCCTGTTTGTTGGGGAAGTTGCAGCTGCGATCACTGCCGCCGCCGCCGTTCAGCTTGTTGAAGCGCTCACGTGCCACCACGTTCGCAGACGACTAAGAGGACTCTCCATGAAGATTCATACGAGTCTCAAAGCTCAGGAGCTGCGAGTACAACTCCGGGACCCCAATGGGCACGACCAGGGAGCACAAGGCAGACAACACAGGATCGAACTCCTCATCGAGTCCAGCGAGGATGTGAGAGACAATATCTTCCTCATCCACCTTTTTTTCCTAAAGCAACTAGTTCATCACAAACTGTTCTGACCTTACCAACGTATTCAGCGACCGTGGAGTTGCCCTTCTGGAGTTTCGCAACTTCAATCCTGATGTAGACAGTCTGCGGGCGGGTATGCGAAGCAAGCATCCTTGCATGGTGTTCCACGGCTCAGTTGCGGTGTGGCAGGTTGCCACTTGGATGGCCATCTCGCGTGGCAGCGTGGTCAGCAGGTAAGAGAAAACCTGCCGATCTACATATGCTAGGCTCGTCAAGTTTAACCCGAGTATTCTGCACGTGCAAAACTGGCTTGCACCCGTTGTATGTGAACGTAGAGCTTATCACACCCGATCATCATGTGGTGTCTCGGCACGACGAACTGTAGCAACAGTGCATACTCAGGGAGAACACTTATACCTTGAAATTTAGTGAGGGATCATCTTATAATGCTACCGCCGTGCTTAAGCAAAATAAGATGCATAAAAGATAAACATCACATGCAATCAAAATATGTGACATGATATGGCCATCATCATCTTGTGCCTTTGATCTCCATCTCCAAAGCACCGTCATGATCTCCATCGTCACCGGCTTGACACCTTGATCTCCATCGTAGTGTCGTCGTCGTCTCGCCAACTATTGTTTCTACAACTATCGCTACCGCATAGTGATAAAGTAAAGCAATTACATGGCGATTGCATTTCATACAATAAAGCGACAACCATAAGGCTCCTGCCAGTTGTCGTTAACTTTTACAAAACATGATCATCTTATACAATAAATTATATCACATCATGTCTTGACCATATCACATCACAACATGCCATGCAAACACAAGTTAGACGTCCTCTACTTCGTTGTTGCAAGTTTTACGTGGCTGCTACGGGCTTCTAGCAAGAACCATTCTTACCTACGCATCAAAACCACAACGATTTGTCGTCAAGTGTGCTGTTTTAACCTTCAACAAGGACCGGCCGTAGTCAAACTCGATTCAACTAAAGTTGGAGAAACAGACACCTGCCAGCCACCTGTGTGCAAAGCACGTTGGTAGAACCAGTCTCATGAACGCGATCATGTAATGTCGGTCCGGGCCGCTTCATCCGACAATACCGCCGAATCAAAGTAAGACGTTGGTGGTAAGCAGTATGACTATTATCGCCCACAACTCTTTGTGTTCTACTCGTGCATATCATCTACGCATAGACCTGGCTCTGATGCCACTGTCAGGGAACGTAGCATGCAATTTCAAAAAAATTCCTACGATCACGCAAGATCTATCAAGGAGATGCATAGCAAAGAGAGGGGGAGGGTGTGTCCACGTACCCTCGTAGACTGAAAGCAGAAGCGTTATGTTAACGCGGTTGATGTAGTCGAACGTCTTCACGATCCAAGTACCGAACGTACGGCACCTCCGTGTTCAGCACATGTGCAGCTCGATGACGTCCCTCGAACTCTTGATCTAGTAAAGGGTCGAGGGAGAGTTCCGTCAGCACGATGGTGTGGTGACGGTGTTGGTGATGTGATCCGCGCAGGGCTTCGCCTAAGCACTACGACGCTATGACCGGAGGAGTAAGCTGTGGAGGGGGGGCACCGCACATGGCTAAGAGAACAATTGATGTGCCTTTGGGGTGCCCCCTGCCCACGTATATAAAGGAGGGGGAGAGAGGCCGGCGGCCAGGAGGGGCACGCCATGGGGGGAGTCCTACTTGGACTCCTAGTCCAAGTAGGATTCGCCCCCCCCCCCTTTTCCTTTCTTCCACCGGAGGGAAAAATGAAGGAGAGGGAGAGGGAAAGGGAAGGGGGGCCGTGCCCCCTCCTCCTTGTCCTATTCGGACTCCCTAGGAGGGGGGCGCGCGCCACCCCCCCTCCCCGCGAGCTTCCCTCTCTCTCCCTTAGGCCCATGTTGTCCCAACACTTCCCCGGGGGGTTCCGGTAACCCCTCGGTACTCCGAAAAAATACCCGAATCACTCGGAACCATTCCGATGTCCGAATATAACCTTCCAATATATGAATCTTTACCTCTCGACCATTTCGAGACTCCTCGTCATGTCCGTGTTCTCATCCGGGACTCCAAACAAACTTCGGTCACCAAAACACATAACTCATAATACAAATCGTCATCGAATGTTAAGCGTGCGGACCCACGGGTTCGAGAACTATGTAGACATAACCGAGACACATCTCCGGTCAATAACCAATAGCGGAACCTGGATGCTCATATTGGCTCATACATATTGTTCGAAGATCTTTATCGGTCAAACCGTACAACAACATACGTCATTCCCTTTGTCATCGGTATGTTACTTGCCCGAGATTCGATCGTCGGTATCATCATACCTAGTTCAATCTCGTTATCGACAAGTCTCTTTACTCGTTCCGTAATGCATCATCCTGTAACTAACTCATTAGTAACATTGCTTGCAAGGCTTATAGCGATATGTCTTACCAAGAGGGCCCAGATATACCTCTCCGATACAAGGAGTGACAAATCCTAATCTTGATCTATGCCAACCCAACAAACACCTTCGGAGATACCTGTAGAGCATCTTTATAATCACCCAGTTACGTTGTGACGTTTGATAGCACACAAGGTGTTCCTCCGGTATTCGGGAGTTGCATAATCTCATAGTCAGAGGAATATGTATAAGTCATGAAGAAAGCAATAGCAATAAAACTTAACGATCATTATGCTAAGCTAACGGATGGGTCTTGTCCATCACATCATTCTTTAATGATGTGATCTCGTTCATCAAATGACAACACATGTCTATGGATAGGAAACTTAACCATCTTTGATTAACGAGCTAGTCAAGTAGAGGCATACTAGGGACACTCAGTTTTGTCTATGTATTCACACATGTACTAAGTTTCCGGTTAATACAATTCTAGCATGAATAATAAATATTTATCATGATATAAGGAAATATAAATAATAACTTTATTATTGCCTCTAGGGCATATTTCCTTCAGTCTCCCACTTGCACTAGAGTCAACAATCTAGATTGCATAGTAATGATTCTAACACCCATGGAGTCTTGGTGCTGATCATGTTTTGCTCGTGGAAGAGGCTTAGTCAACGGGTCTGCAACATTCAGTTCCGTATGTATTTTGCAAATCTCGATGTCTCCCTTCTTGACTTGATCGTGGATGGAATTGAAGCGTCTCTTGATGTGTTTGGTTCTCTTGTGAAATCTGGATTCCTTCGCCAAGGCAATTGCTCCAGTATTGTCACAAAAGATTTTCATTGGACCCGATGCACTAGGTATTACACCTAGATCGGATATGAACTCCTTCATCCAGACTCCTTCATTTGCTGCTTCCGAAGCAGCTATGTATTCCGTTTCACACGTAGATCCCACCACGACGCTCTGCTTAGAACTGAACCAACTGAGAGCTCCATCGTTTAATATAAATACGTATCCCGTCTGTGACTTAGAGTCATCCGGATCAGTGTCAAAGCTTGCATCGACGTAACCCTTTACGACGAGCTCTTTGTCACCTCCATAAACGAGAAACATATCCTTAGTCCTTTTCAGGTATTTCAGAATGTTCTTGACCGTTGTCCAGTGATCCACTCCTGGATTACTTTGGTACCTCCCTGCTAAACTT